>NW_028282714.1:0-14687 GCF_059751285.1 Brachycentrus maculatus
TCCCAACCCCAACCCCAACCCCAACCCCAACCCCAACCCCAACCCCAACCCCAACCCCAACCCCTTGGTTCTTGATCGAGATGATGGCATTTATGAATTAATTTAGCATACGATATTGATTATAAAAAGTATAAACTATTGTTTGACTAATATTCAAAGTCATTTGAAATAATCGCGAATATTACGCGGAATGTCCACACTAAATTAAAATCCAATTTTTAACTTATATTTCGTTAAAGCCAATTATAAGCAAAGAAGTTTCTAATTAAAAAATATAGCCGACTAAATCAGAAAAAAACCAAATCAAACTATTAATATGGTCAAACTATTTACATGTTAATTGAGTCATCACATCGGAGCAACGCTACAATATAAACCGTATTGAATGAATGGCAAATAATTAAATGAAATGAAGTAGCGAATATGTGCAAAATATGACAGATTAGGAGAATGGGCCGAGAAATGTAGTTTATTGAAGTTAAATTGATGATTGTGGATTATATAAATTTATAATAAAAGAGAAGCATATTGAATACGATGATTGGCACTTGCCACGACGATGAAAATAGCAATTCCCAAGATAGAATGAATCTTGATGATTTCTTCGGCCAAAATGTTTTCAATGTTGCGAAATTGCTCGCCGAAAAAAACATTGTGGAGATCGCGAAATCCCAAAACGATAAGATGACTGAAAAGTAGACATACATTCAAATTAGATTACTCTAAAACCCACAAATATTGAAAGATCTCTTCGATATTTGCTTCCAGCCTTCCAAATTTGCCCATCTTGAAGTCCACTAAATTACAAACGATTTGGCATTTAAGGCGATTTAAATTATTAACAGCCTTACTGAAGAGTTTAGCGAGTACATTTTTAACTCCAAACAAGATGATAACGACGATGTGATCACAGATGTACCAGAACCCTCACACTATTCGAATTAAATATTCATTTACTGTCTTTCTTTGCTGAAGCAGAAAGAAAGGGCCGAAGAAACTCCTTTGGCTTATTTCGGAAAGCTGCTCACATCCCTATGCTACCAAAAACCAAAATAAATCATATAATTTTTTGCGCATACGAGCTATAAACAATTGCTGTTCCATCACTTTTATAGCCGGTCGATATTTGATCTAACACTTAGGCTATTCGAAGGAGAAGATTCGTAAAACTTCTTCGAGAAATAAAAAATAGTACTCATTCATGCATGTCATCTTAATATTGCTGAGGAGGTCGACTTCATTTCACTGATTTCCAAACTGGAAAACTATTAGGCATTTCTGGATAACTTCCTGGAGAAGGTTGAGGATCGCTTCGACAAGGCGAAGTACTCTTCCCTGGCGAAATCGCTTCTTGGGGACAATGCCAGTATTTTGTTTATTGTTAACATTTACGAATCTTTTCAGTCGAAGTCTGAGAGTCTAGAAGAGCGATAAGAAGTGCGATAGCTTGTCTTGAGTATTCTGAATAAATACTTATGCTTTGCCACAATCAATAGAATCTCGAGCTCGGCTCCTCGTAGCAGAGATAAACAGTTCGGTGATTAAGAAATCGTAACTGAAGAAATTCGACTCCATCCGGAATCCATCACGAGCATTGAGAAACTGGTGGTAACACTGAAACCAGAGTTCATTTCCTAAAGCAAAAGAAGTAAACTTACCAACATAACATAGAATTCTTCATCATAAACTATCTCAGAATAGTGAAATCCCTAATAAACATTAAAAAGTAGGTGAGAAAGATTATCATTGATACTGAGTTCGTGAATAAAATTCTCGGGGATGGGGAGTCTTTCAAGAATAACAACATTATCCAGAATTTATGCAAATAGCTTCTCATCCATTCTTTGGAGCATTAATACTTGAAGACTATCAGCATTCTTCTCAATGGCGAGGAGTGTCTATATCTCAACTTAGCCAACAGGATAACTTCAGTAAACTCCGCCCATCCATTTTAGAATCAGCTGTACCATATTTTCCTGGCCGTCATTAAATTCGGAGAGGAGCGCCAACAGGAACTAGAAAGTCTATCGAAGAAGTGTGTCGACTTCGAGAGGATCTCTAAGACAATCAGAGAGAAGGAAAAGTTCTATGCGTTCCAGGCTGGGGGAAACCCCAGAAAGTAATCTAGCTGCTGGGGAGATTCTTCTTCAGAAATAGTCTTCGATCGATTTCTGCCGATCTCTGAAAAGCGCTATGAAGAGGAGAAGAACATTGAAGCCATCAAAGATCCATCCTACCTGATTGAGAGCCAACAAGAGCATTGGTTTGATTGTGGTGGCCTGCCCCTTGATTCAGACTAATCCAGGGATGAAATATCTGGAAATATTTCAGGCGACCTGCCTTTCACTAAATCTCCAGGGTAGCAGCGGGAGTCGAACCAAGTGCTGGCATCAATCCTGCTATAAAACTCCGGTGAACTGCAGCAGTAATCAATATAGTAGAAAGAAGTCTCTGCATTACAATAGGAGAAAGAGCAATAGTAATCAGAATCCTCTCACTTTTTCATGCATTTCAGATCCTACTTGAGTTATCAGTTGGAGTAAATCATGTCTGATTTATAATGATCTTATCATATATTATATATCTCTTCACATCCACACTATCACATCATTATCATACAGCATATCACATAGACATTCATCAATGCTCACAATTTCGGATGATTGCCTAAGTCGCATTGGGCCAGAAAACTGTAAGTTTTAGCCTTGAGCTCGTTCACAACTGCAGGATCAACATCAAGACTCTCACTATCTTCAGAAGTTATTCCAACTAACACCCGATCCGACAATATGTAAAACTTGAGTTGAGTTTGTTTCTGCTCGTAACTATAAATTCCTTTCCGAAATGAGCCATCATGACCATACGAGAGTAAATACCCCTTTTTACCGTACATGTTCAAATCATTAAAAATAAGTTTTGACCCCAGTCCCAAGCAGTTCATGATGTATTTGCCCTTAAGTTGAAGAATTTCATGCTGCTTTTTAAATTACCTTTCGATGAATTGTACGCCATTCTTTATGCACATTGAAATCAGTTATTGCAAGAATGGCTGGAGATTTATTTGGAGGGTTTTGAAATGAAGTTTGTTTTAGTCACGGCTTCCTAGCTTTAGAGAAACTTTGGTTGTGTAAGGTGACATGAATTTGGGGAGTTTCTCGGTTGAGAATAGTTATGACTCATAAACATCCACGAGAGAAATCGAGGGAAACCTGTGGGACAGTTTTATATACGATTAAAATGATTGTAAGCTTCTTTTTTCATGTAAATGCGTGTCATTGTATTCGTAGCTATATGGCAGCCAATAACCGGGTGGAACTTCGCTTGTGCACATCTTCAAAGAATCTACACTCCTGGGTTCAGGTATTCTCTTTGCGTAAATATTGACACTGTATCCCAGTTAGCTTGCTTGCAACGCTGTAAACAATCCTATAATTCCTGATCCTAAAACTTATATCGTATCGATTGCTGTATTTGCCCCATTTTTGGGTAGTAAAGAAACGGCTTATTGCGATGTTGCTGGGGCTAAAGATATTCCTGCGCCTCCATGTCCGTAATTATGAATGATAGTCTTGTCTCCTAATTTTTATGTCTCGATTCTGAGACCGCCTTTGCGGAAGGGACGAACCCCAACAATGCCTGCCTGAAAGGATTCTTCATTAATTGGAGGGAAATGTGCGACAACTTTGTTGCATGGATTATTATGGTTCATTGGGATATCCTTGAAATGTATAAATTGTATTAATTATATGCGATAATCTTCGACAGTATAGCTTACAATCATTCATTGCCTTGCTGGGGCTCCTTCCTGTCCTGGCTTCCCCGCATCTGAATTCATTGAAAGGTATAAGACCACACCCCCGATAATAAGAGGCCATTTCTATATGATGAAATCTATGTACATATTTTTGGAAAAATGTTAGCTCCCCTTGTTCAGCTTATTTCTGTTGTGGCTCAGCCTTGAAGAGGTGTTGAGCTCCTCTTTCAGGCGTGAAAACTTCAGCAGAAATGTCTTAGTTCGGCATTTTAGTTTGCGCGTAGTTAATTGCTACTAACTTCCCAGTCGAGCTCAACACCGCAATAATCTTTTCACTGTGGTCATAAGATGAAAAGCTGGGAACCACAGTTTTGAACACTTCATTAGATTATTAGTTGGTGAACGTGAGAAGGGTTGTCCCTTGATTCATATCGTTTTTATTGATGAAAATTGAAGTTGAAGTTTCAATGTATGCCTGAGTATACTAATCCTCCTCAACGAGTACCAACTTACCCAAATTGACCTTATTTTATTTATTGGAGTTGACATGGCTTTTTTAGATAATGAAAGTGCCTCTTGCAGCCTCACTTACTGCGATGCATAGAGCAAAGAGAATTGCTATACAGTATTTGCCAATAGACATTAATTTAATAATGATTAAATTGTTTAAAAATAGGAAGAGTTTCAGGCACTATTGATAAATCTGAGTATAATAATAAGATTAGAATATGAAGAAACTGTAACTTATATTCAACTAAAAGTACAACACAATCCATCGAATCGGGCTATCCAATAGAAGTGAGGTGTATTTAGCATTCGATACAGAATCGGAAAAGTAGTTTGCGATCAAAATTGAACCATTGAATGCTTAGCATCCGTTTTTGGAAAGATAGGCAAAAATTTATAGATTGCTAAAGGGAGGTGGTAAGCATTTACATAATTTAGTGGGAATTCCCAACCTTTATTGGTACGGAGTTGAAAATAATTATAAATCGCTCATTACTGATCTGTACGGTCCATCCCTGGAGCAACTGATGCGATTTTGTGGGGGTAGTTTCAGTCTACAAACGACTCTCCTCATTTTAGATCAAATACTGGAACGAATAGAGTGGGTTCACAAAAATAAAATGATATATAACGATATCGATCCCACCAATTTCTTGGTCGGACTTCGAGAACAAGCCGACAAGATATTCATGGTCGATTTCGGGAACTGCAAAAAATACATCGATGAAAATGATAAGCACATCAAATTTCAAACGGAAACCAATGCTTTCTCTTCCAACCTCATCTTCAAAAGCGAACACGCCCACATCTCCAAAAGTACGCGTTGTATGATTCAGCCCTATCCAGAAGAGATGATTTAGAATCTTTAGGCTACATGGCCGTTTTCTTAATCAAGGGTTCTCTCCCTTGGAGCGATTTGCAAAGAAAGCAAGATAGCATGTAAGGAGAGTAATAAGAACCCGAAGATCTCGAAACTCAAATAAAATAGAGAAAAATCAGTATTCCGATCAGCATTTTATGCGAGGATCTCGCCGAGCAGTTCCAGCAGTATTTTGAGTATGTGAGATCGCTGGAATTCGAAGAAGAACCCGACTATGTTTGGATGAAAAGGCTGTTTAAGGACTTGTTCGATCAAATGGGGTACCACAACAATCGGGTCATGGATTGGGCAGAGAAACACAAGCATTGATAAATCAAATATTATTAACCAATCTTTTGCTATGGCTCATCATTGAGTGCATTCTTGGCTTAGTCCATGTAGGAATATAATGTTTTGGATTTTCAGGTCTTTGGTTGTCCTGAGAAACATTCGGATAAGTTTACGGCAGGAATTCGCCTATTTTCAATTAGGAATGACTTATTAAAAGCAAAGGGTCAAGCAGCCTCCTTATTTAGTAATTAGTGATTACATTAGCGCATCAAGTATATATGAATCATGCTTTTTTTTTGTAAATATTTTTAAGGCTTTCCCGATAAAAATTATTAAAATGCACGCCATAAGCCGTCCATTTCCCCTCATTCTTCGACTATGTGTGCAATTGCTTAATCTTATGAAATTTTTCGATCAGCCCCTCGTAATTTGGACCAATTTGTCTCACTATTTCATCACCCTCGTAACAGAACACGAACTAAGGCTCAGACCTAACCCCATAATGTTGCGCAATTTTAGATGCAACATCTGAATTAACTTTGATTATTTCGATCTAATGCTTCTCCGCAAAAATGCGAATGTGGTCATCTGTGAGATTGCAGGCAGGATTCCAAGTCGCCCGAAAGTACACGAGATTATAGGGAAACTTCTCCCAACCCCAACCCCAACCCCAACCCCAACCCCAACCCCAACCCCAACCCCAACCCCAACCCCAACCCCAATTCCCAACCCCAACCCCAACCCCAACCCCAACCCCAACCCCAACCCCAACCCCAACCCCAACCCCAACCCCAACCCCAGGAGCTGGCTAATGATGTATATTCGTGGATTTTTAATCATCAATACAGTGCATTAGAGATAGATATGTCTATGTTAATATGTATATATGTATGTCAATATGTATGCATGTCAATATGTATGTATGTCTACCCAAATTGAAAAGAGTAAACTCAATTTAAATCATCGTTAAGAAGCAACTGGTCATCCTCCAGAGGATGCTACACTCCTTCATTTTCAATCTATTCGACGGTGTCTAGTTTATAAGTAAACTGTGCTAATCTATAAAGTTATCTCTAATTTACCTTTCGCGAAGTAACTCTAATTGGCTCATTTTCTCATCAATGCTGTCTTGCATCAGACTGATGTATTCTCGAGTGCTCACAGAGTCTCTATTCTTATCCATTTCGCTGATCAGGGACATCTCCGATTTTATGACATCTAATGAGTTGCGCAGGACATCGGAGTGGCTTGCAATAAGCTGATTCTATTAATTGAACAGCTGCTCGTGTATTTTCATTTTGACTTCTCCTTTGAAGAAGGTGTCTTCGGTGATGTGATAGACTTCGATCATGCCATCCCAATCTTTAGGGACTTGCTGCTTTCGCTGTTATCTCCGCAGATTTTAGAGTTAAACTCTTGCCTGCCCATAGCCTCCTGCTTGATAGTTGGAGTTGTTACTGACAATCTGCTTGGGGACACTCCTTTCTTCTTTGGGGTTGCCTTGGTATTGAGCATTGCTTTTGTATTGATTGATTCGATCTTTGTTCTAGGTGGTTCCTCCGTTCGGGGCGAAATTGGTGCTATTGTTGCTCATCACGCTGCTTTCATTGTTTGGTATGATTCCTATCCTGTTGAGCCCGCTATTTGTCCGTGGATTGTTCGAGAAATAGTTATTGGCAGGCAGTTTGTTCGCATTCAAGCCATAGCTACTGTTTTCACTGTTCTTGGTCGACTAGGCCTCGATGTTGCCTGTCTGGGGTTGCTGTTGGATTCTTTGGCTGCGCAGTTGATTGGTATCCGAATAGTCGTTGCTCTATTGGTGGAAGAGTCCTTTTGGCGAGTTAGTCCGGACGGAGTTTGCTCGATTCAAATTGTTAGAAACAATTGGGGCCTACCTAGAAAGAACTGGCTTTCTTTCGTTTTGGGCAATCGACTTCGGAACATAGGTTTTAACAGGGTTCTGGGGTTCTCTTAACGGTTCCGGTCTCGCGCCTAAACGATTCGCAGGAATATTCGTAAAAGATTGCTGCCGAGGCCTTGTGTCCTCCTAGAACTTATTCGGCTCCTTGTTCCTATCAGCGTTCCTATCGACTGGAATAGGCTTTTAAATAAGCCCATAATTCTTCTGAGCCTGCATTCTTTTTTCCTTAATATCATCTGCATCGTCATCATAGTTGATTTATATTTTGATCGCGTTCTTGTTCTGCCGTGGCAACATCATCTCTCTGGCTTTTAATTCCTACTTTGAGATTGATTCTGTTGGCTTTCGAAGCTATTTGACTCGGTCTGCATATCTTAAAGTGTTTAAAGAATTCTCAGAAGAGGCTGAGGAAGGAGAGACATTTCCGATCATAATGGTTCGACAGAAACCCACGAATGAATCTTTTAGCACCATGGTGAGTTTTGATCCTCGGAAGGGTGTGTGTCCTTTTCCTTGGTCGAGGGCTCTGATGCATTACTTCAAAGACAGGAGTGACTTGTTGATTTCAGCCCCGTCGATTCTGGTCTGTTTCTTCATGTCAGTGTGGTCTGCTCCTCTTTCATTGCCAGCCAAGTCGATGAATGAAATTTTGCCAAATAGCTTCTTGCCATCCCTGAGCATCACCTGGAGAATAGCATGCGAACGAGAGGATTCCGAGTTAGCCGAGTTCTGGGAAGTAATCCTTTGAGCCCCTCCCATTTTCAGATGCTAGTTAAATTACTCAAATGTGTTGATTTCGGCCTCCTCCATGCCGATGATATTGATGTTACTTTTGCTATCTTCTCTCATAATCAGCTCTTGCCTCTTGTTCAGCAGGTCATACAATTTTCCACAGTAAATCTAGAAGTAGGAGAGTTTGGCCTTGAGACGAGAAAATCGCGGCTGAATATGAGGAATTATACATCTGCTAAATAATCGAAGATATCATAAGCCCCCAAGGCATACAGTCCAGTGACCCCCATTTTCTCACTCCCATTCATCGTGAAGGTTTTGCCTGACCCCGTCTGTCCGTAGGCGAAGCATGTGACCTTCGCTCCTTGGAACGCAGAATCGACAAGAGGCCTAACAGCCCTCTCATAGATCTATTTAAAATGTGGGTTATACCTGTTAATTATTGGTTTATTCATCGAAAGCGAAGTCGAAATTAAAGATGGCTTCCTCCAAGTACTTGGTAAGGTCCACTTTTTGCCTATGGAATAAGGAACAAGATACTTATATTCGCTGACAATGATGGTCTGCTAATTTTTAACACTGAGAATGTCCGTTTCCCCTTTGGATGATTCCTTTTTGGAGAGAGGCCTCTTCCTGATGGCGACTAAGATTTTGGGTTCGTCCATTCAATTTTTATAATAGCACAGTTTTCAATATATTCGATATCCAAATTTAGCCTATGATTAGCACTATTTGGGTTAAATTGAATTAAATGTAATAAATGCATTTGTGTCTAGGCTAATCGATGTGAATAAATAGGAAACTATCCAGCTGCTCACAAATCATCCATCAAGTTATTCACATCGTATTCCATATGATTGTACCAGTATTTGGGGTTTATGTCTTCAATGTCCATGCTGTTCTCTCCGCTGTTAAGTATGGCCGATATGGCGTCGGCCGGGTTATTGATTGTGATTGCATGTTCGCTTTAGTAGTCGGGGTGGTCGATGTTTATTTGTTGGGGCTCGGGTTCAAAGATTGGAGCGGGGCAGGCTGCTAGAAATTTGAAATGGGCCTGTAGCACGTCTTCTTTCAGGAACAAAACTGAATGGCCGTTGCCTTTTCTCAGAGAGTAGCCGGCTAGTGTCTTCCTTTGCTCGATACTTTCCTTGCTGATCAGGTCGTCGTATATCTGAATAAATTAGGATCCTAATTATGAGCCAAGTTGTACTTTCGCATAGCTCTTTGATGGCAGGGATGGATTCGGCCTTTTATCGGAGCTTATGCGCCAAATTTATTATGTGACCGATGTAGCCCTTCCTGCTTTTTCTGCCTGCAGTTCCAGACTTTATTCTGATATCATCGTTTCCCTCCTCCACGATGAAATTCAACAGCAAATCTTGGCTGATCAACTAAATAAGAAGACACTTACGGAGAGGAGTAAGGGCGAAGGGACGGCCGAATCAGGAGAAAGGGCCGAATCAGGGGAAAGGGCCAATTATGCCATCTTCATCATTTAGTTATGAAGAATGTTGTTCATTTCATAATTCTTGCAGAGGCTGAACAGAATCGGGAACAGCTCTTTGTTCTAACCCACGATGTTCCTAAATCCCAGGATATCCGCCTTCAAGATGAAACTAATAATTTCGATGATCTTTATCCTGCCCACACCCAGAGTTGTTCTGCTTTCCTTGGTCACTTTCAACTTCTCTAATGCAACCAACAGGAACGAGGTCAGCAAATTCTTAAATTGTTCCACAAGATCCTTGTCTTCTGGGATGTTCAACGACACGTTTGTCAAATAAGTCAGAAGAACTGGAGCATTGTACACAGACACGTTCTAAGAATCCGACATCACGTTTGTGATTACTTTGGTAATGACCATCGGAGTGAAGAATAGTTTAGTGAACTACTGGATGGGGTTTTGGCTTTTTATGTTTGCAGCAACCTTTTCGATGATCTCACAGACGCAGACAGACAAATTGCTCATTACATGAGTCTCATTGCTAATGGATAGTCGAGCTAAGATCCTCTCATATGCAATTTTTCTCTAATCGAGTAAATCGTTTGTCTAGTGAGTCATGATCTTTGTGAGGAGCTCTCCAACTGATCGCGACTAAACATGGTTGAGCAAAGCCTCTATTCTGGAGGGCTCTAACAAATAGCTCATCACAGGGAGTGCCTTTTTGGAATAAAAGGCAACCAGAACCTTCGAGACATAGCCTGCGAGGGTATAATTGACTTCTCCCTCGAAGTAAGCAAACAGTCTAGCAATTAGGGGATCCTTTTTTATTCTTTCTACCTCTTGGAATGTTTCCAGTTTTTTGACTAGCTTTATTTGTTTGGGTGGCTTTGGAGCCTCTGCCTTTTCCTCTTTTGCTTCGCCAGAGGGATTGCTTTAAGGTTGGGGCTCTGTGGATTCTTCGACTTCTGACTTTATTTCTGTGATGATAGTCTCGGCTCCTCCCTCCAACTAATCCTGGATAACCGTCTTTGGCTCTGCAACTGGTTCTGCCTGTACAATTTAATCTTTTTCTTATTTTTCTTCATCGTTGTCATCTATTTCAACCTCCACTTCAACTTCACGAGTGACTTCCTTGACTTGCTCGACGATGATGTCAGAATCGGGGAAGAAGAACTCAATGGTGGCGGAGTTGTCGGAGCTGAGGATGTCGGAGGCAATTAAGGGGTACCTAAAAAATTTAAGAATTTTTGAACTTATAGCCTTTTTTCTTGTCGTCAACAGGGCCAACCACAGTAATATAGCTTATTAGTTCTTCAAACCGATTATATCTCATGCTGCATTACATAAATCTTACTATTCCATGATCTTGGTATTACCGGATTTGTATTCATTCGGAAATGAATCTTCGTCGAGCAATCGATCGATGCTGGTGGTGGGGTTCTCCAACAACTCATTTATCACTGAAGAGGTGTTGTTGCGGAACTGACTAAAGAGCGATGCAAAGTTTATCATTTAAACTCGGTCCTTCCAACAAACTATTATCTAAATTATCTAAATTTTGACGCTGTCGATCTAAATTAACAGATGCTTTGGCTTTTGAATTTTAATGTCATATTTATTGCTTTAATGCCCTGAACTCTATATTTAAGCAGTGCATAGTTTCATTCATCGTGATTCAAAATTGTAGATATATTCAGTGCATAGTTTCATTCATCATTTTAAACTCTATACATAGCATAAATGAATGAATGAAATTGTAATTGTATTTGAGTGCATTCAAATTCGATATTGACATCAAAATTGTCTGTTATTTCAGAATGAGACTTTCAGATTGGGCGACTGCTTTGGAAATTACTGAAGAGTTTGGATATGCCTTCTGGGCTCTGCTGGTTCTGGAATGTTCCGTTACTATAGAATATATACTCAGAATGAATGTGCGTGAATCCGAGCAAATTCAGTGTGTCTTTACTCATTTCGAGGGTTGTTGCCTCACATTAATTTATGAAATTCGCGAGATTCTAGCTGCCATTTTTAGGACTCAAAGGCAATTTTAATTATTTTATCATTTTCCACTCACTTTGGTTGTGTGAAGTCGATTAGTTGAAGTAGCAATGGCCTTATAAATATCGCTATGGGCTCAATGGCTTCGCGTAAACAATTCGATGATACTAAATTATGCGGGAACTGTACCTTTAAAGCCACATTCGTCGAGTTCTTGAGATTCAAACATTTATCTTTGCATAAATACATTTCCTGGAGCTAAGGTGTCAAAGAGACGAAGTATGTGGAAACTGGTTTAGCGAACAGATGAAGACCTGAAATGGTTTCAAGTAAAATAAGCAAAAACAATATCCTCACTAACTTTATGGACATCGAATAATAATAACGTACTTAAATAGGTTTAATTAATGCGAGTCATATATGATGGAAAGTATTGATACAATCAATGTGAATGTTTCAATATTAAAAATGTGAACTTCAACAAATCAGATATCGGCGAAAAGAATGTTGTAGGTTCTTTTGTTCCAGTGGTCGTCTTCACCGTCGTAGTAGGCACCGGGGCCAGGAATATCTTTCTTCTGCTACTTCAGTCGAGGCTCGCCATTTTTAAAGGCTGCGGAAGGTTTTAGTTGTTTTCTCTTCTTCTCCTCACGGTATTTCTCTTGGATTTCCTTGATGATGTCATCGTCGTCGAATTAGTCTTCTTTCTTTGGAGCATTTCTAAATCTGCGCTCTCCCACTCCGAATCCAGGCTTCTTAATGATAAGATCTGGGTCATCCTCTTCTTCCTTTATTACTCTCGTCGCGATATCGTTTTGATTTGTGTTATATACTCCAGGGGCCGGAATAGGGTTCATATTTTACATGCCTTTGCGATTAGTCGCAGATTTGAAAACAGACAATGAATCCTTTTACTGTTGATAGGGTTGAGGGTCGTATTAGCCTGGTCCTGGAAGTTCTTCATCTTCAGGCTCCTTAGATCTAACTTCGGTCGAACCAAACTGGCCACGATATCCTCTTTGAATTTTATAAATAAGCTTATCTTCCATAGTGTTACGTGGCTCATAAGCCCCGGGCCCTGGCTATTCAATCTTTTTCGCATTCACGAGCTCTGGAAATCTTGGTGCATTCTTTTATGGAACCTTTTCTTTGTTGAGTCTAATTTTCTGCTGATTGTATTTGGGGTGATATGAGCCTGGGCCAACTTCCTGATTTTAAACTTGTTTGGGGTTCGCAAATCTCTTGGTGCCGACTCCGAAACACGGAACAGCCGCTCGAAGGGGCTTATTGAACTTCTTGACTTCTGAGATCTACAAGTATGCGCCAGGACCCGGAGTTGTCTAGTCAATATACTCATATTCATCTTCCGATGAGTCGTCATCGATTTTGGTCGAGAGGGGTGCCTTCTCGGAGAATACCCGGCTCTCCATTGAGCTTTTCACTGAACTGTTATCTTCCATAATCCTTTGTTAATTCTTTTTGGCTTGCTAGTTTATGACGAGGCCTTTCCTTTGATCCATGGATCGGAGGGTCTTGCTCGCAAAGCCAACAGATGGCTTATAAGTATACAGAGAATGAACACTCTTGATGTCGTATGAGCCGGGCCCAACATTGGTGTTCGTCTTGGTCTCTTCCAGTCTCTTTTATTTGGCCTGAGACCAGCATGAAGATCCTCTCTTTCTTTATTTCATTGTGGCATTGTAGTGCCCAGGCCCAACTGTATCAGTTTTTTCTCCCTTGTAGACTTCGATTGGCGGCTCATTCAGTTCCAGCTAGTTATCTAAGATTAACAAAGGCTTTACTTTCGTTTTCATTGTAGCCATAAGCATGCAGGTTCGAAGGGATGGAAGGGATGGACTGGTATTTATTGATGTTTATGAGATGTTCAATAATCCTAGGCTTGTTGCTGGTGGTTGTATCGGTGTTCGTGCTCACAGCTTTGGGCCTGCCTATCACGCCTTTGATTGGGTTGTACTCGCCAGGCCCTGGCACAATGTTTTATTCCCTGATGGAAGTGAAGCGTTGGGTTCCCGATTTAAAAACGGGCGTGGGCCTCGAGATTTATAAGATCTTGATGTCTTCAGTCTCGCTCGAAACCACAATCTTCTCCCCGTTCTGGTTATCGCTAATGTTATAAGTGCCAGGCCCAGGCAAGTTCGCCTCGCGATGGTTTACGAATTACTTGGTGCGAGTTTCCATTGACCCAAACGGCACGTATGCTTTAGGTATTTTATTTTATACTTGTATCTCATGTTCGTAGGTTCCTGGACCCACTTGATATTTGGACTTCCCCAGATCTGTCTTCCTCTCTGCTCTGCAAACGAATGCCATTATTATGGTAATTTTATTATGAAACTAACAGAGTAATCAATAAATTTACTGTTTCTGTCACAAATGAATGACAGGCAATTCACACTTATTTATGGGTTCTAATATTTATTGGTCGACCATCAATACGCACTTTATCTGCGCTATTTAATTATGCACTGCATCCATCGAACTTACTTTCGAGTAGTAGGATTTTAGTTAATTCTATTCGACATCAATATATGTGTATATGTGTATGTCTCTTCAAATTCAAAAACATTAAGGACATCCCAAAATACATGTCTTCAACAGAATCTCATACAAATCATTGCTGTTCTAATTTCGAATCGTTTTTGGGACATTTTTTAGTGAGAAGATGTGCCGCGAGGAACAGGAACAGCATTAATGCAATAACTATGTAGCCTGAATTCAGGTTGGCGCCCGTTGCATTTGGAGGCTGGCTTGTGACATCTGAGCTGAAGGCCGAAATCTGATTGGGAATTGCACTGAGCCTACCCAAAACATTCCTAGCATACACACAGTAATCATCTTCGCTCATATTTTTTATTTATTATCGGCGATATAAATTGCAGATCTATAAATATCTATATTATGCATACTTACCATCTGTACATACTCCTTATGTTATGGAACTGTTGCAATAGTTATTGCCAATTATTGGCAGTTTTTGCACTCAGACAATAGACAAATATGGAGATGCTGCTTGATTATTGTCAATTTCTTTGATTTTTACGATTTTTCAAATCTATATGATATACTCAAGATAGGCTCAGCATATATGTCGCTTTGAATAGGGGTTGGGGTTGGGGTTGGGGTTGGGGTTGGGGTTGGGGTTGGGGTTGGGGTTGGA
>NW_028282715.1:0-30440 GCF_059751285.1 Brachycentrus maculatus
TGTAGAAACAATAAAAATGGAAATTAAATATCATTCATGAGAATGTTTAAGCCTGCGATTGGTCGAAAATAATCCCTTATTTCAAGATAAAATTCTGTATTTTCAAAAACAAAACAGAAGAAATCATACGAATTTACGAGAGTGAATTGTCTATTCCTAACACCTTGCAAAAATTGTTGAGGGGCGAGCTGAATAAGAAGGAAGGAAGACCAATGAGTATGGCGTGGCTCAAAATATTTCAATATGTCACTGAAAACAATATGAAAACCCTGAAACCAACTTTCAAATAAGAAGAAGAAAGATACAAATCAGTTGACAATAGCCTTTATTATGAACTCTTTAAAGAAGATGAAATGTCGATATTTTATCAGTACATTGAAGCACAAGAATGCTCGTGGAAATTCCATTAGCTTATTGTAAAAATATTCAAACAGCCGAATCTTATTGAAATTCTGTTCGAACTAATATTCTTCAAAGAATTATAAGGACTTGAGTCTCAGTAAAGATTCAAATTCGCAAAGTAAGTCTGCCTTATTCTCATGAATAAATAAGATAATAATAGTTAGCCATCGATTATTTACGAGTAATTACTAACCATCTTCTGGAACTACTTCTACAACAATTCCAATATGCACAATTTATTCAAAATATTAGATATTTATAAAATTGGATTCGACCTTCAAAAGTAATTGTAATGCCAGAAAGCAATCTATACCTTAATTGCTGCAGATATTTAATTGTACTTGTCAGCATTCTTGGTCGAATCTATAGCGAACATCTAAAATATATCGAATACTTGGCAATGGAGGACTTATCTACAAATTTAGCAATCATAGTAACAGTTGCCATAATTAGAGATATTTTATATGGTTATTGAATCTGTACAGCAGCTTCTGCAGATGAAAATTAATGGGAAAATTATTTAAGGAGGATAATTGTTGGATTTTGTGAGGAAAGTGCCATAATGTTATCAAATCAAACTTAGGGAATGTTACTACAAAATTGTATAAACTTAGTATCCGTAATCTCCACTCAGTAATCAACTAACGAGCAGTCCATTGTACTTTAAGGCGAACTCTTCAATGCTGATTAATATAGTGCTCTAAAAACTGAAAGCGAATAAAATCAAACATTTCATTGAGCACAGCCCGACATTAAAGTTCAGATAAACTTTATGGTATTTTGCATACTATGTGAAAAACGAGCAGCTATTAAAAGCGTAGTCTGTCTTTGTTCGACAGTTCATAAAATTTAAGAAAGAAATCTCGCTAAAATCCCTCAATATCTTTCTGATATTTTTTAGTTACATCCAAAAAGGAATGTAAGTTTCAGATGTGATCAGCAGCTAGGCAATATCGTTCATCAAAGCGATCGATGTGAAGCTCCTTCTGCAGTAACATCAGTTTAACCCTTTAAGGATTAAGTTTCATGTTCTTTTTTTGTTGCAGATGCTCAAATTAAAAGGAAAAGCTTAAACTGGAGGCTTATCGGCTTTCTGGTTCTAAGTTTCATCACTCATGAATAAATTCCATTAGGAAATATATTTTAATAAGTCCATCTTTAATTTAGATTTGTTGGTTCTGCCATAAATTCAAGTCTTCTAGTTTCTTTCGAGCACGCCATAAAAATGTCAGGAGAATCAAAACAATTTTGCAGTGTTTTTAACAAATCAGATATTAAGTATGCTAAAGATTCGAACTATCCACCAATTGCAATACACTTTTACAAAATTCCTATCCGATATTATTTCAAATACCGAACAAAAGTTGAAACTCAAATTAGCTGAAATGATCTATTAATCAGTTGCTGAGCTGAATCTAACAAAAATCTGTTTACTGCTTTTAAATACACCGATTTTTATTGTCATTATTGAGTATTGGGTTTTTGGCAAAGAACTCATTTCGAAAGGTTTGCCCTTTATGAACAGATTCTCTCAAATGATCAACTTAATCGAATAGGACAGATTAACGGTTAATCCTGTACCCTATGTCTTTAGATTTTTTTAGGCAAACCTTAATGAAGGCGAACGTATGACAATTATCAACCAAATTACGACCCGCGAAATAAGCATGTAACAAATCGCGTAAGGCTCAACTTTTTGTTTGCTAATTCTGATGCTTTTATTGAGCTGCCTAAAATTCCTAACTTAGTAATAAATTAGAAGGTTTCTCATTTTGATTGTCTTTGGGATGAGCAAAATGAAAGTGCGGATTTCAGATTACAAAACAATTATGTCTCTCATTCGACGAGCCTTGAACAGTAATATCAAGCATCGGAGCAGTCGAGCAAAGTGGCTAAACCTAAAAAAATAATATTTCTATAGTGAGGATATTTCAACCATTCTGATAATAAAGAAAGAGAAGCAAATCAAATTTAGGGCATGTTTGTCTTCGCATGTGATAAGGAATGTTTTACGTTTGAAGTTTCATAAGTATCGAGATATTTCGAAATCTCAAGAAAATGGGAAAAAATGATATGATATTATATTCCAGGTCAGATAAAAAATAGGGGTTTATGTGTTATTTAGTTGATAAAGGTTTTTAGGGTGGTTTGGTTATTGAATTTTATCAACTTTAGCAATAAATAATGAATAAATAAACAATAAATAAACAATAAATAAACAATAAATAAACAATAAATAAACAATAAATAAACAATAAATAAACAATAAATAAACAATAAATAAACAATAAATAATGAATCATAAATAAATAAAAGTTTATATAATGAATAAAATAAATATTAATTCGATATTGTTACTTAACTGAGGGAATAGAAAAACCAAGGCTCTTATTATATGTTATGCCCAATGTGCTATAATAATAAATATTCTTATAACTTAATTCCAAAATTTAAATATCTCAAATGTTCAACTCTATAAAATACATGATTGTCTGAATGAACAAACTGCTTCATAAATTTACCATTACTTCCTTAATAACTTTACTCCTAACCTTCCATAATACAATACCCATCCCATAATATAATATCCATCCTCCAATAATACAACACAATCGACGACCACCCCACCAACAATAATAATCCTCTTAATTTAAATATTTTCCGAACTATTCCATTTCACATAATTTAAATAAATAGCACAACCCACAATAAAATGAGAAGCGACACTATCTTCCTCATGGTTGCAGTCTGTATATTGTTGTACAATGGGTCATGCATCCAGATTCCTCTGCGACAGAACCAGTACAAATGTATGTTGGTCTATGCAATCGGCCATGAAGAAACTATTAAAGTGGACATCGATTTCCCAAAGTTCAATAATTTCCACGAGGGTGATCATTATTCTTTTACTTTGCGCAATACGAAGACTCATGAGCTGATGTACGAGACGAAGTTTGCTTGTGGGCATTTCAGGAAGGAAATATTGGTGGACCAGAGTGTGATATATGAGCTCTGCTTCGATATCCGCAGTGAGATGGAAATCCCATAGGAGCTCATGATCGACTATAGTGCGGACACCTATCACATGAGCAAGGACATCAAGCTGCCTGAGACACTCCTCAAAGACTCCTAAATTAACAGCCTTTCAGAGAAAGCAAGCCATCTCTTGCAGCTATCTGCACTCTATCAACAGATCCAGTAGGTAGAGCTGGCACAGGAGGGCCAGAGCTTCCAAGGAAACTAGGACTCTGAAAATATAATTGCATATGTGTCAATACTCGAGGTGGTTGTGATTGTCTGTGCAGGGTTGTACCAGCTTGTTTATTTGGTCAGGAAGATTATGGGGAAGGGCGAGTAAACTTTTATGGAGTATTCGGGGTATTGATTTAGTGATAGTGTATGTGTGTGTTATCTGGGCACTTTGACAGAATAGCTTAATAGCTTCTTTAATGAAGTAATTAGACAGCAGGATATCGCTTAATCATTAGATAGGAATATTCTATTAACATTAGGGGTTTCAATAATAAAGAAATTATCAGTTATTAATATATCGTACTAAAATGAGGTAATAATATGATTATGATCTATCTATTTCTCAGTTGAGAAATATAAGAGATAAGAAAATATTTGTATGCTAACTTAAAGTCGCCAAAAATTCGATACAAAGCTTGTTTTACATTTCATCCTTGTGAGTACCAATACGATTTTGGGAAAGGCCAATACATCGAAATATAAGCCAAAAATATAAATGACCATACTATGCAAACTCTCATACTACCCCATAATAAAGTAAATTAATTATAATATTATCTCTTCACACGCATACCAGTTTATTCCACTACGTAGTGTCGGTAAGTTTGGATAACGTAATTTTTGTACCAATCCTCCGAATTCTACAAACATATCACAGGGAGTCTGATCCGATTTATGTTGGTTGGCACAGTATTTGGAATAAAGATTATTATGAAATTATCAATATCACAAAAAACGAAACATCGGTTATATCAGTCTTTCCGATAATGGCAACAAAACACCTTTCAATACCCTATAATATATATGAATTTAATCTTAAAACAATCATATTGAAATATATTCGAGTACAAAATGAAATCATCAACCTTCACATATTAACTATTCACCCGAAATCTTCATACGAATAAAGCCATACATCATTAAATTAAAGTTATGATTATCTATTGGAAATAACGTTTTAATCTTTATTGCTATTTCTATCGTTCAATTTTTATTTTCTCAAATTTCGTTTCTTTTGTATTTTTTTTCAAAATGCCGTGCTTTTGAGTTAATTAATTTTCAATTTTCTTATTGTTATTTTTCTTTGGGAGTATAATCCCAGTTTTGTTTTATTTGTTTTATTTTTTCTTTTTTTCAACATATATTTTCATACATTTATCCGCCAATTCGTTGCTCTCATCGTTCAATAATTTTAATGGTTGACTTAATGACTAAACTTGAACCGTTTATTTATTATCTAACACTTAATGATTTTGATCATCGTTTTCATTATTCTTGTTTTTTTGTTCAATTTTTCCTTTTGAAGTGGCTTTCATGACATCTGTTGGTATTAAATCTATGATCATCCTCATTATGCTGATTCCTAAGAGTAAGTATAAAATGATTGTTTGGCTTTGAATAAAGAGCTGCGCGTCCATGCTTGAGTTTGCTAGATTGTACTCAATGTAGAGAGACGTGTTGAGTAGGATAAGTCCAAAGCGGTACAACACATAAAGGCACATCATTGACTTAGTCAGAAATATGCCTTTTTGTCTTCTGAGAACGATCACCAACAGAATGAGACTCCCTTCGATCACACATAACAGCAGAATCTGAGTCCCATAATAGTCATACATGAAATAGTGAATTGCGCCAATCAGAAAGTTTCGTACCAGATTGCTCGCGATGAGAAAGAGGTAGCTCGAGAAACTCCTATAGAAGCATTGAATTAAATAACCTGCGCGCTTTTGTAAGTATTCGCCCATCCAAAAGTAGAATGTCAGAGAGAATATCAGCAGAGCGAACAGAAAGAGTAATGATAATATCAGCGACAACTTATCTGCAAACTGCAAGGAAAAGCTGATTTTTATATGTCCAAAACAAATGTACACAAAGTACGATATGTTCCCTTCCAACAGAATCTGCAGCAGTACATAGCTGAAAAAGGAGTATCTTCTAAACAGAAGGCTCACCTTGCAGTTGAATGTCAGCCGAAACACTATGTAGCATATGAGACAGCACGCGACGGTCTGAGGGATGCTGTAAACAAAGTACGGGAAGATGGCCTGAATAAGTATCTGAGGGGAGTTCTCGATTTCAAGGAAGCGCTATTACGTAAAATTGGTGTAGTCCGATATCGGTAGGCTGTTTGACAGGTTTGTAATGTTGTAAACATTTTCGGCCATTTTGAACTTAAGCTGCTAAATATTGCCTACTGCAGTCAATACATCTTCGATTAGCCCATTATACTTTCGCTTATCGTAAATGTATATGTTCAAATCTTCGACTATGAACATTGCGTATTTGAGCCCAGGCATTTGGTTTAATGGAAGCGATAAAGCTGCTGCAATTCCCTGAATGATTTCTGTTGAAAGTATATTTGTTGATGCGTTCATTGATGCATTCTTTGGATCCGTCATATTCGTTGGATCCGTCATATTCGTAGGATCCGTCGTATTTGTTGGATCCGTCATATTCGTAGGATCAGTCGTATTTGTTGGATCCGTCGTATTTGTTGGATCCGTCGTATTCGTTTCATTCGTAGGATCCGTCGTATTTGTTGGATCCGTCGTATTTGTTGGATCCGTCGTATTTGTTGGATCCGTCGTATTCGTAGGATCAGTCGTATTTGTTGGATCCGTCGTATTTGTTGGATCCGTCGTATTTGTTGGATCCGTCGTATTTGTTGGATCAGTCGTATTTGTTGGATCCGTCGTATTTGTTGGATCCGTCGTATTCGTAGGATCAGTCGTATTTGTTGGATCCGTCGTATTTGTTTCATTCGTAGGATCCGTTGTATTTGTTGGATCAGTTGTTGGATCAGTTGTATTTGTTGGATCAGTCGTATTCGTTTCATTCGTAGGATCCGTTGTATTTGTTGGATCAGTTGTTGGATCAGTTGTATTCGTTTCATTCGTAGGATCCGTTGTATTATTCGTAGGATCCGTTGTATTATTCGTAGGATCCGTCGTATTTGTTGGATCCGTCGTATTTGTTGGATCCGTCGTATTTGTTGGATCCGTCGTATTTGTTGGATCAGTCGTATTCGTTTCATTCGTAGGATCCGTTGTATTATTCGTAGGATCCGTCGTATTTGTTGGATCAGTCGTATTCGTAGGATCCGTCGTATTTGTTGGATCAGTCGTATTTGTTGGATCCGTCGTATTTGTTGGATCATTCGTATTCGTTTCATTCGTAGGATCCGTCGTATTTGTTGGATCCGTCGTATTCGTAGGATCAGTCGTATTTGTTGGATCATTCGTATTCGTTTCATTCGTAGGATCCGTTGTATTATTCGTAGGATCCGTCGTATTTGTTGGATCAGTCGTATTCGTAGGATCCGTCGTATTTGTTGGATCAGTCGTATTTGTTGGATCCGTCGTATTTGTTGGATCATTCGTATTCGTTTCATTCGTAGGATCCGTCGTATTTGTTGGATCCGTCGTATTCGTAGGATCAGTCGTATTTGTTGGATCATTCGTATTCGTTTCATTCGTAGGATCAGTTGTATTTGTTGGATCAGTTGTTGGATCAGTTGTATTTGTTGGATCAGTCGTATTCGTTGTATCCCCCATATCCTCCGTTGCATCCATTGCATTTATTGTATTCATTGACATTGCATCAGTTTATGTTTCATTTATTGCTTCTCGAAACTAGGAATAGTATCTCAGAGTTATCTCATCCAAAAATGTTCCATACATTTAAACAATATATCCTCTCTCCTGAATCCTCAGTGTGTTTTCCCCCACAGTAGTGATATTAATGAAGATAGTTTCTTGAGTAATTGTTGTTGTATTCGGATCAGAGAGACCAACACTTTCTCCATTGCAATATACTGTAATTCCGTAAGTCATATCCTCCTGATTATATACCTTTATATAGAATGAGAGTTTGTATATTCCGACCATTGAAGCATGGAAAACTTGTTATATATATCCTTGGCTGCCGGGATATGATTGAAAATTGATGTACTGGCCATATCCTAAGCCCTCTTCATTTAGGTTTGGTCTAATCAAAAGTGCCTCTGTCATAGTCCAGGAAAAAACTTCCGATGCGGAATCAAAAATCACCGGCATCTAAAAGTTGCCATTTTGAAGGCAATCGTCTTGAGCCTGAGTAAAGACAGCGAAGATAGCACCTATCATCACAACGATTAAATTTCGGTTCATGCTTCGATGAATAGAAATCGTATAAGTTTATAAAGCCGCAAATATGAATGGAAGATAATCATAAAATAGTTCTATCGAACGAAAACCAACTGCAAAACCAAAACAAAAACCAAATAATAATTAATTAATTAATTAATTAATTAATTAATTGAATATAATTCAAATTAATTAAATATAATTAAAATACATGCAACCTAACTACAATCAAAATTCATGGCCATATTCAAACTATATTGTATCGTCACTCGGCAGATGAATTATGATTGTCTAGAATATTTGCTTATATGGTTATATCTTTATCCTTATTTTTATTTTCAGATGGCTATATGTTTATATATCTGTTTCTATGTTTATATATGGTGATATGGTTTAATTATTGTGTAATCATGCCATCTGCTGTTCTTCCGACTGATAAGTAGGAGAAAAGAAATCCTGAAATTGAGACAACGACAGTAAACTTTCTAACTCATGATAATTATCACATTATCGTTTTTTTTTGGCAAGAATTAAGCAATACTTCAGACGCTAATTCTTTTCAGCAATGCAACGCTTAATGTCAGCACCAAAAGGATGATCGGTTGGGTTTTACAAACCCACATAGACTAAATGAGGCTTCAATCGAATTGCTTCCATAAGCATTTTAATTGCATTTTTCGAACGCTGAAATAAATCAAGGTCGCTATGGAGAAAAGTAGGGAGAGTGCCAGCAATTGCAATTCCTTCTATGGATAGTTCAATTATATCTCTCTTGAGAATGAACTCTGTTAATTTATCCATGAAGGCAAGATAATTTGAAGTTTCCATACTTTTATTTAAACTTAATTTCGATGCTTTATCTGGAATTTTGCAATGTAGAGTTATTTTTTGAACTTTTAGGGGCAATGCGCTGAAGATTTAATTGAACATATCAAATATATTCATGGAGTATGAAACTTACAAATGAAATTATTCGAGATTTTTATAATCTGACAGCATTTTGGTTTAAATATAGGGCATGTTTACCAGTTTCAAAAATTTTAATTTTAAGTCTGCATTTGGGAAATATTAGAATATGAGTGGCGGCCAAGAATTATTATTTGGTTTTTTATATATTGACGTGAATCTTTATAGATTTTAGAAGTCAATTTAACATTTACCTTTTGAAGATACCACTGTAAGTTATTTACATTTAGACACAAGCATTTGTAGATGATATTGGTCAGGTTATTTAATCTAAACAGAGGATTCCATGAAATCCGATGTGTACAATTCTCGAAAGTTGTTCAAATATTTCGCGCTAAGATTGGCTTCCAGATCAAATGCGTGCGAGCCTAAATCATAGAAATTAGTATATATCTTTCCGACTGGTCTTTTAATTGAACTTTAGATTTCAATAAAGACCTGATTGGAGATACTATTAGACTTCTGAAACCCTGAATTTTTTTTTATGCTTTATAAAAGCTTATTTGATTATCGCCGAACTTAATTATCGTACCATTATTAATCGAAAAAACGTACGCCCTTAAACAATTAAGCATATGCTTCAGTGGATTTCTCTCCCTCCTTTTTAAAAAAGTCAGATGATCTTTTAAAAAAATTGTATATGCTTGTTTTCTCTGTCTTTTGCTTAGCTTATTCAATAGAAATATGTACCAATTCTTCCGTTTGACTTAAAAATTTTATGATGGATTAGAGCTCTTTTTTCAAATCAGCTATTTTTCTTAGTGCATTTTCAAATGTCCTTTCGCATAGTTTCATATTCTCCAGCAAAGCTTAATCGAAGAAGCAGAAAGCGTAGGTGAACTTATGTTGAAAATGAGAGCCTTTGTAAGAAGACACCTCACATTTTGGGCATATAAGTTGAGGCTCTTTGCACTTCGGATGGACACACATGTATATCATTTGGATTCCACATTTGCAAATCGGAGAGAACTATTTAGTAATATTTTTTATCTATCTTCTATGCATGTTGTGAGCCCACTCACCAGTTATTCCAGTTCGATGCTAGGCAGCCGAGCTGATTCTTGTCATCATTGGGCTTGAGTTTGGTTTTGCCATCACTGGGTTTGGGTTTGCCATATATGGATTTTGATTTGCTGTCCATGAATTTTGGTTTGTTATCCATGGATTTTGGTTTGCTATTATTGGGTTTCCCCCAAATCCTTCCTTCAATTTTCCGAGATTTGCGTTTCCAAACATTTGGCCTTAGTTAAACACTTGATTTTCAACTATTAAGTCTTTATTAAAAGAATCCCTTCAATTAAAATTAATATCACTAATCGACAATATATAAAATAGATTCTTATGCTACCACTAAACCTTGAATATATATTATAATTACTATAAACTCTTTATAAGGCATCTACAATATATATAACAATAATAGACTCCTCCTACTGCATTTTTTATATTGCATTTCATCGAAGAAACAGCTCAAAAGCATAATCATATATATTTTTCTCTATATCGGCCTCCATACTCCCACTTAATAACAGTACTTTGTCAATTCACTTTTTTTATTGCTTCATCAAACATAATAAATTGATTTATTTAATTCAACTCGGATATGCTCAACACAACCCAATTCAAATCATCGAAATAAGATCTATGATATTCTAGGTTATAGGTGATCAAAACAATCCTCTCTGAAGAGCATGGATTGTTATTTATGATTTCTGAATCAGAGTTCTCGGTCTCATCACTATTCAAATATTAAACTATCCATTAGACTATTTAATTTTATCAAGCCTGACTGACCTTCTATTTTTGCGCTCTCTGGGTATCATTCGTTAATGATATTATATATCATCATCAATATACATGTTTCATCACATAAATAAATATTTAATGAGACAAATATGTTTACTTTATATATACTATGATATCTATGAGCTTTATTTCATGAATTAATCGACAATTTATAGCCTCAATTGACAATAATACAAAATAATAATCCCATCAACTAAATATATAATCCTATACCGATAATAAGATAATTCAAATATCCTTGAAACATTCCTTCAGTCTTCATTCCTTCTCTCTTTATGTCCTTTTTATCTTACTTTCCAATTTCCAGATCATATCCTCCAAAGCGATCAACAATCGGCATAGTACTAATCACAATCTTTCTTATTGAAACCTATTCCTACTGTGATACAAAATGCACCTATCCATTTGATGGAAGCGTATATTCCAATGGATGTGGTGCTCCAGGGAGTTGCAATTCATGCGATACAACACTCTATACTTTGAATGCAAACGATTGTATTCTTCGAAGCGATGGTATATTTAACTCGAGCAGAAATTTAGGTGGCAATGGGCGGGTTGGGGTTGCAACAACACCAATTGCCAATCTGTAACAATAGGTACAGTGAACTATTACGGAATGAAAGCTAACACAAAAATCCAAAACAATAAAATATTGGGGCAGTGGTCGGGGTGTATAAGATTGCATTCAGAATCTCCTTCTATGATTCGACTGCCGACGCCAATGTCCAATTGTCCATGATAGTCAATGACACAGGGTAGTATACAATAATCTCTCCGACGAACCATGATCCTGATTACACTTTATATTAGTGGATATACACGAGCCCTACAATTGCATACACTGACGATCAAGTTATCCTCACAATAAAACGAACTGATAGCACATTGTACGATGGTACAGCGGGTACAGCGTTTAAGAATATTGGTTTCAGGGATGTGCTACTTCTTCTGGCTTAATGTGTGGTAGGATGCAGTTCATGCACCAATCTGAATGATTGCTCGCTTTGTGCAGCAGGTTACTATCTCGACAATATTACCAAGCTCTGCAATTAAAGAAGATGCCCTAAAACAATGTTCATTAGTGCTGGTACCCCAAATTTCTGTGATCTTTGTGACTAAAAATGTCTATTGTGTGATAACTTTGCTACTTAGTGCACTCTATGTGTCCCTGAAGGTGTCAATTAAGCATTTTACTACAATGATGCCTGCTATACAGACTGCCCATTCCAGTACATATAGAATTACACAACACACACTTGTTCATGTCCTATTGACAACGGCTACTACTTAACCATGGCAAACCTATGCGAACCCTGTCACTCCTCCTGCCTCAAATGCACAGGTTCAACCTCTAATAACTGCCAAATATGTGCAAACACTTTCTATTTAATAAATGGCACCACAAACTGTGTCAGCTCTTGTGCACTCAATCAATACCAGATTTTCACAGTTTATACAGGAATGTGCAACTATTGCCCGAGGACATGCAGAACTTGCTCTGATGAGATCTCTTGCACTTCTTGTATTAACCGATATCTCACTGTTGACCATGATTGTCTACTTGAGTGTCCTTATGGGTATTAATAGAATAATGTGACATGGTAATGTATTAGATGTGGGTTAGGGTATTATAGTCTTAAAGGAGTCTGCTATAAAATCTGTCCTGATCCGTATTAAGAGAGTGATTATTATCAGGCTTGCATTTTGCCGAAGTATGGGATACAGTTGGATATCTCGATTGAAAGTGAGGATAGTTTGAAACTGACGATATGGTTTCGAGAGCAATTGGATGCTGTATCGATGGGGTACTTCAATGGCGTGAATTGGAGGGATTATATTGAGATACAGTTGATTGGGAAGAGTTCTTCTGAAAATGTAAGCATTCTATTTGCGAGACCAAGCTAAAATACAGCAAACTATCATAACTCTGCCTATTACAAAACAGTCGCAAACAACAACAACAACACTCTCAACACTCCCAATATAATAGCCTCATAACAACCCCAGAACCCCCAAACCAAACTCTCGAGCACTCTAACAATCACCCTCAAATAAACCCATTTCATAACAACAAACAGCCTCACCGTCTATACTTCCAACATCTTGGCTAATTCCTAACTCCTCCGCTCCACAAACTACTTCCAGATCAAATTCCCAATCACTACAATGTTGAATCCACAAGGCGCAATATATTACTAATTTACATAAGTATCCACAGATTCACAGTCGCGGTTCATCGCATAGTATTACCAGTAAAATCAGGCGTAATTCTATTTGGTTGGCTTGTTCATTATTTTGATAGCGATGTTAATGTTGTTGGTAAGGATAAAAGGCACTTATCGGATACTGATTGAGTATATAAATTGTGTACAGTTGATTGGACTCTCCATATTCTCAATTTATCCGCATGCAAATTCTTTGTACTTATTCGGATTCCTCACAGGCTTCAATTTCTCAAACCTATAAATCCCTTACTTCAATATCTCTCGTGATTTTATAGCCCCTTGCTAGGCATGTAGGTCAATGGTGAGCTATATCTTCACACAGGGTGATATGAACTGGCTACGACTAATGGGCTCATTCTTATTAGCAGCAACAGCCTTGCTCATAATTGGTTGCATTCTATTCTTTCTCAGATGCTCCAAAAAATATGGGTACTATTACTTTGGCATTCTGTTGGATTTGTTGATTGTGAAGGTTATGCATAGTTGGTTTGTTGGATTGGTTTATGGAGTGCTCAATTATTCAGATACCTATACAAATACTGATTATTTTGAATTCGGGATGGAGTTTATAGGTTTTGTATTGGCGATGGTTTTCCTGTATTTCTATTTTGTCAATGATGCCAACTATAGGTAGGGAGTGTCTGAAATTTTCAGCAGTAGTAACAGAATGGATAGCCGTAATAATAATCATAGTAAACTCAACAATAACAACAATACAAAAATAAATAATAATATAGTTATAAGCCAGACACATGCAGTTCTTCAGAATGGTAACTGCTTTGTACAGACTTCGAAATTGTTCCTACTTTTGTTGGTTATTTTATAATCAATGAAAAGTCTAGCTCCTGTCCTAATCTCACTAATTATGGTCATAGCTGTGTGCTTATAACTGGCGGCCATAGCCACTCTGATGCGGAGGATGAGAATGCGCAAAGATAAATAAAACAAAGCGAAAGACGATCTAAATGGTATGAATAATAATGTTTATATGATGGATAGATTTGGAGAGCAGGATAAAATGGAGAAATTTAATATCATGGTCAATCATGAGTAAATAGAGGATGCTCATGGTGTGAAGAATATTACGTATAAGATTATTGATGTTGTGAATAAAAGCAATGTTGTTAATAATGGGAATGCGAATAGGAGAGATAATTCGAGGATGAGAGAAGAGCTGGAGGATCAACAAGAAGAAGAATCTTAGGATGTATAATCTGAGTCTCAGAATGCTGAGTCTGAGAATAGAGACAAATAGGGCGCTGCTCGATTATAGGAGCATCATACACACACATACACAGATCCACTGGCTCACCCCTCAATATATATATACCCATCCCCCATAAGATCGCTTCCTGAAAAGATCACAAACATTTACCATCGAGTTTTATTCCATTGCATAAAGCCCATCACAACTTTGTTACTAGCCTCAATAATCATGATCTCGCACGATGATGGCACGACAGCGATCATCATTGTGTCAGTTTTAATGTCGGTAATTTTGTTAATGATTGGAGTTGATGGCTGTCTCTTGCATTACTATCATCGATATGATTAGAATTAAGGCTTTAACTGTGACAGATCTGTTGAAGAAGAAATATACTGTTATTATTATTCTGACAGTCTCTATTTGAGAAATGGGGATATGGCTAATTTGAAGAATAAACGGCAATCGAGAAATACGGTGAACCCGAAGGTTGCCAATAACCCGAAGGTTGCCAATAACCCGAAGGTTGCGAATAGCCCGAAGGTTGCGAATAACATGCAAGCAGCAACAAATCTAAAGTCAATCAGAAATGCAAAGCCTGTAAATTCGGGTAAGTTTCACTCCTCTGATGCTTTACGCTCTGCAGTATACAAAAGACATCCTCACGCAGGAAATAACAGAAATGAAAACCCACATATTGCCCAACATACACAAAATAACAGCTATAACAATCTCAACATCACAAACTAAACACTCGTTGCATAAAGCTAAATAAATTAAAAGAAATCAGTAAACTACACAAATTTCTTCGACAATCTGCTCGCTACTGGCGAAGATGATGTAAATTAAGACCAAATTGTTTATTCTAAGTTTAAAGGCATACAAAATGAGAACAAAAATATGCATGGAACGAGTCCGTTTTCGAAACGTGAAGCCAATGCAAAAGAGTAGCTAATGAGAAGGAGGAATGCTACGACTGATCATATTGGAGAGGAGCCATAATTGAAAATGTGAAAAAAAGAAAGTCAACATTTGTCTATCTCATGATTGTTGTTTGTGGCAGACGGATTATTTTTATTTTGTATATCTTTTGACAAAGCTCGAAATAAAATTATACTATTGCGCGAGTATATGATTATACTATAAGAATCAGCATAATAAACCGATTTGACGCAAATATAAACATCACTAACTAGCTAATGGTCCATGCAATGCAGCTTGGATATCAATATATTTATGAATTGTTGCTATTCTTCCCTGATTATTGCCCCAAATTGAGTCCTTTCTCCATTAAATAACTTCGTCTATTTTACGCAAAGCGCATAATTCGGCGTTGCCGTCTTATTTTATTATATGGCACAGATATGTTTGCATGTATTATGCTTAATTTTTTTAATCCATTTAAGTTTTTTCTGTTTTAGTCGTTGTTGACACTTTCCTTCCTTTGAGATTATGGCCCAATAGCGATACATTATAGATTAATTAATCATTGTTCTAATTCAGATTTGGATTCTTATTAATTTTTTAAGCCTGAATATTAGCTCGAAAGTATTCAGAGACTTCTACATTGTGATACTAAGGGCAGCTTTCATGGCTATTGCCTTTATTCTTGATAATCGAAGCTGGAATGACATGGATTGAGTCTTAAACTACCAAATCATATAAAGATTCATGTTGGTTTTAGGAAATGATGTTGTTCGTTTGAATTGTTAAGAATTGTGGTTCGATGTTCATTTAGAAATGTGTTTGCGTTTGTGTTTGGGTCAGAGGTAGTTTGTTTGATAATAAATCTGAGTTAAAATATTGGGATTGGAGAAGTGTTGATCGTAGATAATTTGTTTAATATTAATTAATCAAGCGCAATTATACAAATTGAATAATGCATGATTTCTTTGATAGGATTAAATAAATTACAATAGTATAATAAACACAGAAAAAGTATGAATATGAGAAAACGAGTAAGTTTAAAAATTGATATTAAAATAAAAGGATTAGAATAATAGTAAAAATGAGAGTACACTCTATTGTTTATTTAGTATGATATGAACAGACTCAATAAAAATATATTAAAATTAAATAAATATTTATTGTATAGAATATAAATTTAAATGTAAAAAGAACTCACTCCCAAAAATGAGACTCTTGAGCCTTAGCCTAACTCGATTAAATGCTAAAATCGTATATCTCCATACATATAAACTTACTCGGCAAGCACAAAACAATTCGAAAAATCTGCATCAATAATCAGAGATTTGAAACATCTCCTCAAATAAAATGGCATTGAGTACAACCAAAATTATTCATTTAAATTCAAAAAGTCTGTTTTAAAAAAATGTGAAGGTTCTTTAGAATTGCAAGTGTAATTTGGGCACTTTCGGACAAATTTGAATTTGTTAATGACCAATATTGATTTAGATATATATCGAGATAAACTATAGGTAAGGGATCCTTCGCAAATGTTTATAAGTTTCCGTATGAAAGGAAAATTATAGTTGCGAAAAAGATAACAACATCATACAACTTTAATAAAGATAATTTTATCATAAAAGAGTTATTTTTTCAAAAATTTCTCTCAATCTTAAAAATAGGACCCACTTTCTACAAAATTTACGGCTACGATGCCATAGTTCTTGAAAGTAAACTATAATTTGTTATGTAATGCTGTTCACTGAACCCATCTACACATAGTTTAAGATTCTTAGGCCTGTAAAGACATGAGTCACTTTTCTAGACTTAAATTTTGCATAACTTAACAATTCTTCATCAGTTTAAAATTATCCATGCAGATATCACGCCAGGAAACATTGGCTGGAGTGAATAGCATCAGCGATACATATTCTTGGATTTCGGGCTGAGTTTCTTTGTCCACTAAACTGTTGGGGAATTAACATTTGTAGAATCATTTTTTGGAAGCTTCGAAACTTGTTGCCAGGAAATGAAGAAAATTTACACATCAAAATCAGGTGCTTTCATTGATATGTATTACAATGATTTACATGCGGCACTTCTTAGCATTTTCTATCTGAAGAAAAATGGAATCCTTGAAACCCAACCTAGAGAAGAATCATAATTTTAATTTCGAGCAAATGCAGAATCATTTGCTTGGTCAGAAATAGTCCCCTTTTTCAAAATGAAGTACTTGATTTTTAAGGAAAACGTGTAAGAGATTATTCGAATGTTAGAAAAATAAAAACACCTTCCTAAAAGCTTAAGGAGATTAGTCAGAAAATAATGTGACAGAATGAAATAAAGACCAACTAAGAAGGCCTGGGTAAAGCTAAATAACTATCTAAGCAAAAATGATGTCTCCAGACCGACATTCAAAATAAAAGACGAAAAGTATGTCTCAACAGATAATTATTTATATTATGAACTCTTCAAAGAAGATGAGCTTTCTCGATTCCGAAATTATATCGATACTCAGCAATAAGATCCATTAAAGTTCAACGAATTAATCTTGGAAATTGTAAAACAACCGAATTTAACTGAAACTTTGTTCGAGCTCATATTTCTTAAGGAAATTGAAGTATTCAATTTTAAATAAAGGGTATTATTTACAAAATAAGTCTACAAAATTCTATGTGCGCAATAGGAAAAATAGATAGAAAAATCTGTAATGTACGATTAATTGCTTCTGTATTTCTGGAATATTTTTTATTCCTATAGAGAAATGCACAATCTATTCAGAATCCTCGATATCCATACAATAACATTCAACTATCAAAAATACACATAATCTTTTCATGCGATTTCTGTTTTAGTCACAACAAACTTATAATTCGCTCTTTCAACATTTTTTCATGAGTTTAAAGCAGACATCGATAGCATATCCAACACTTGGCAATGGAGAACTGCATTATATTTTTAACATCGTTAAAAATCATTTGAACTTAAGACATTTTGCACGATTATTGAGACAATAAAACAGCTGTTCGAACGATAAATACAAAAACAGCCTTATTCGTAAGAATAACTATCAGTTTTTACGAGCCGGTTTGATTTAAATACTCGAAAAAGAATTCGGTAATGTCACATCATAATAGGAAATTCTAAATACTCATAATCTCCGCTTTTCAATGAGCTGATAAGTCCACGGTTTTATAGTAAAATATATTCTGAAATGTATGTTTAGATTACTTAAAGGGCTTATTCAAGCCAAAAGACTTAAATCATCAGGGAATATATTGATAAGATTCCTGCTCTCAAATTTAGGCAAACATTTTGGCATTTTGCCTTATACATAAAATAAAATAAACTATAAAAAGCCTAATCTATTTTTTCAGACTAATTCCGAAGAATAAAAGCTTACAAACAAATGGTGGCTTTCGGCATCTTCAACGATTTCAAAATTTTCATCGAAAAGGGAATGGAATACTCGAGCAATATCCAATTCTAAATAATACTATTTCTCAGAGAGTTTGATGTAAAAAAGTTTTTACGATAAGAGAGTCCTTAAAATTATAAAGCTGTCATTTCGTGTTTGTTTCGCTCACTAAAATTAGGCATAGGTCCCTCTCAAAAGAATCTTTCTGCCGTTTAGCTTGCAATTTTGTCACTTGCAAATAAATTTTATGAAGGGCTGAGCCTATAAAAGCATAGGCCTTAAATTAAAAAATTCGATTTTGCGCCATATTTCTAAGTGCTATAATTTTATTCGAGTGAACAACAATAGAATTGGCAAAAAAATGAGGAGAAGTTTGCAGTTTATTTAATCGCTGAAATATTGAAAATGCTAAAGATGGCAATAATTCACTAACTTTTATACAGCTTCACCTATTTCTTAGCCACTATCTTTAATAGACGCATTATATCAATACATTTTATTCTGAAATTAGCAAGAATAATCGAGGAAGCCTTCCAATAACCTAATTTAACAATTGCATGCCTGATAACCTACAACCCCTCAATTCTATTTACTATTATTAGCTTATGGACACTAATGTCTGAACTAAGTGAGAAAGGCTTGCTTTTTATGTACAAATATTCTCGTTTGTTAAACTAAATTAAAGAAAAAAAACAAATTCATAATCTTCGACGTTAGATTTTTGTATACTTTCAATCCAAACTGACAGAGAACTAACGAACTGCAATTATATTAAAAATAACCCATGAAACAAGTCTAAATAAAGTAATATAGAGTCCTTACATTTGTCTACTCTTTTTAGAAATACTGAAAATAAGTAAGAAAATGTTCGTTGCTGAACAAATCAAAAGGTTTATTGTATTAATTGCTATTGGCTTCAGCAAAATATAGTTAAGGATTATGAATCAGAAGAGCATTATGGCTGATTTCATGCACATTTCTAGGAAGTATATCAAACGTAAGAGTGATCGTATCAAATGGACTATTCTGAAAAAGGAATATTTTTATGGTGATAACTCTGTAACTATACAAATAATTAAAAATGAGAAGCTAATGAAGTTTATGGTATCTCCTTCTCCATAGAAAGTTAAGGAGGTAATGAAGTTAAAGTTCCTCAATTATCGCAGAATATCAAAGTAAACCTAAGTGGGTATACTGACCTGAAATAGCTAAGATGAAAAGAACACTCTTTTTGAACGAGACTTTTGTCTGTTTGTTCCTTAATATTTTAAAATACTTCTGTTTTCTTTTTAGTAATTTATAACTTTTCTATGAAAGCCTACAAAATAAAATCAGGTCAATCAGAAAAAATGAACATTATTTAAGTATGCTATTTATTTTATATATAATTTTTGTATTCATTTCTAAAGGATTTGGCAGAAACCTTCTTCCGCTGAACTTAGCTATATTTTTATTTTTCGAGTTGTTTACATATAATTTTCTATTGGTTATTTGTTGGCCTCTTAATTATTTCGAAGACTGAATAATTAATAACAGTTCTAATAAATCATAAAGCGCATACTGTAAGTCTTTAAGTGCATATAATTCCTTTAAAATCAAACAAATCAAATACATCATTAAAAGCCTCTGACTATAAAGCAGGCATGCACTCTATCTTTGCAATTAGAAAATACTCAATCTTCAAATACAGTTTCATGCAGAAATACTTCATTATTTTATTGATTTCGCCATACAAATGCATCTATATATTGATTTTTATGCTTTTCTGTATAGGGTGTTCTTTCATTTGTATAATGTATAAACGTTTTCTATTCATAGAAATATTAGAAATAATAGAAATATGTATAAAGTACGAGCTGTTGGAATTATGATGGTGATCTTGGCTTTTTGCATCAAAGCTCAACAAAACTATATTGCTAATGGCAATTTCGAATTGCCTGTGATATAAGATTGGGGATTTTAGGCTTCTTCATGGAATATGACAGATACGGCATTATTTACGCCAGCCTACTTCGGATGGAGTTTAGGGTTCGGTCAATTCGTCGATCTCCGGCTTATTGAAACTCAGAACGGAGCTTTATCGCAGATTATCGCAATTTAAACTCTCGGAATCTATGAATTCAAGCTTCTTATGCTGTCACAAAATGCGAGCTAAAAGAACTTAAGCTTCAAGGTTTTCATATATTGGAATTAAGAAAACATTGGTTTCTTCAATCCAAGTACGACAGTGACGCAATAATGTCTATACATTAATGTTACAACTGTCGGCAATCACACACTTCGAATTAAGGAGGGAGGCCTGGTTAATGGGACGCATGGAACTTTTATTGACGAGCTTACTTTGATTTTCTATTCCCCAGTTTCCCCATCACCACCACCACCACCACCACCACCACCACCACCATCGCCAGCATCGCCGCCATCGCCGCCATCGCCACCACCCTCACCATCCTCACTATCACCCTCATCCTCCCTACCCCTACCACTGTAATTGCCAGAAGCAATAGGAGAGAAAAGCACAGAAATAGCCAAAATATAAGATTTCATACTTCCGGCAGAGATCACACAAGGAATCGCAATATTCTTATCGCTCCCCTAAAATCAAATACCTGTGCTAAATTATGCCGCATTCCTAATAGAAGATCTATGGATGTACAATTACAACAAGCGATAATATAATGGAATAATCAAATATTCATTTGCAGCAACAGCAGCAGTCTAACATCTAAAGTTCAGATTATTCGAGAATCTACTCAATACTTCAAATCTGTCAAACAATTTGCCTATATCGAACTACACAGACTTTACACAACCACACTTCCTTGAAATTGAAAAATCACCTCAGATACTCATTCAGGCGATACTTCCCTACTTTATTTATACGATCCCTTTGAATGTTACGTGGTGCGCATTCTGCTTTCTAATGTTTCAGCTGACTTTTAACTATCGAATCAGTATTTTTTTCAGAAGATACTCTTTTCTCAGTTATACTGCAATGCAAATTCTGTTCGAAGGGAGTTTATCATACTTTGTGTACATTTGTTTTGGGCAGTTAGAAATCAGCTTTTCACAAAAATTCATGGATAAGGTGTCGCTTATGTTCACTGTGTCCTTTTTGTTCATTCTCCTTATTTTTACTCTCACATTCTACTTTTTTATAGGTGAGTACTTATAGAAGCGCGCAGGTTATTTCATTTCCTGCTTTTATCGATGCTTTTAGAGTTACTGTTTTCTTATTTCGAGTAATTTGGTCAGAAGATTCCTAATTGGCGCGATTCATTATTTTCTGTATGAATTTTATGGAATCCAGACTCTACTCTTATGCACTATTGAAGGTACTCTTCTTCTGACAGCAATAGTTGTACAAAAATTTAAAGGCATATTTTTGACAAAATCTACGCTGTGCCTTTATGTGTCATACCGCTTTAGTATTTTACTTCTCAATGTGTTTCTCTACATGGAGTACACCATCATGAACTCCAACATAGATTCGCAGATCTTAACAGATAGCCAAATCATCATTCTGTATTTACTCCTAGGGGTCAGTGCGCTGATGATGATCGTTGATTTAGTGCCGAGAAGGTTTCTAAAAACCTCTTCGAATGAAAAGAACAAAAGAACTGAGGAAGGCGAAAGCTGTAAATAAAGTAGGAAGGCCTCAGAGGGGGATAAAAGATCAAAAGTTTAAGTTTAGTAATTAAACAAATCCCTAACTTAATGCGAAAATTCATCTAAAAATATTATGACAAAAACTCAGTAACCAAATGGATAATTCTTTAAATTTAACATAAAAAAAAGCGGATAATAAAAATAAGTTCAGTTTGCATTAGCTAATAATTAAATTATAAATAATTAGTTTTGTTTAATGCTCCAAATTACCTAAAATAATCAATAAAAATAAAAAACGCATCGCTTCAGAAAATAGATAGAAATGACTTAATTGTAATGAAGAATTCGTAAGAATGATTTATGAAGTGAATTTGATCATTTATTTATGCGAATAGAGCTGATATCATTCTATAAACTTGAAATTTAACCTATATTTAATTTAACCTATGTTTTTACAGTGGATGTAGATAAAATCGATTAATCCAGACTATATCCTAATTTTCTTTGTCAGATACTATTTTTTGCGCAGAGCTTTAGGAATTTGAAATGTTAATTGTTATTGTTATTTTTATTATTAGTAGTAAAATTGTGGCTTTATATAGATTACAACCATAAATAAGTTCATAATCATCCCAACCATCAAATTAATTGACATAAGCTAAATCCGTTTGCTTCCTGGATTGATTGGCCTTGTTTTTCATTTTTTCCTATGATTTAAAGCCCATTTTCTTAACTGGAATATTTTTCTTCCAAACAGAATATCTAAATTAACCAAAACTAAAAAGAAAATTAAGGTAGAAATTATTCTTCTTCCTGATGAGGTCTTTTTTTTATCATGTGAATTTTTAGCATCTCAATAAAATCTTCTTTGCTTAAATACTATCGAACGAACCCACAGAAATAAAAGAATGCCAATCTTTAGCTCGATTAATTCATTTGCTTTATAAGACTCATTTTGGCTTTATTGGAGTCTGTGAGAAATGTGCTCGTTTCAAGTTCTTCAGTCAGCTTTGTCCAGAATTAATTGAGTTCAGAACAAAGAAAGGACTTTTATATTTTTTCGCGGATGTTTAGATTTACTGTAATTTTGCGACATACAAATTATATTTTATCTTCAAACTATCTTTTTTTTTTTTTTTCCATTGCGTAGACATTTGCTGCCAATATCCGAAATCTTACCCAACTCGAACTCTCCCATTTCTTCACCCCTAAGGCAATTTAGATCAATGCAATGTTGCTCACCTTCGCAATCAGTTCTTATTTTGTGTCATAGACTTAGTGATAGACTTGATAAGCAATTGCATTCAGTTTGAGAAATAAATCCCGCAGTTGACTGTAAAAAAGTCTCAATAATCTATGCGATTCGTCAAAGATTAGGGTTAATTATGCATTCTTTTGTTATTACATAAGGAAACCCAAATGGCCTGGGCTTAAATGAAAATGTGTTTTCATTTCTATCGACAGAGCGCGCTTTCTGTGTTTAGGCTTATGCTAGGTTGAACTCATTTTATTCTAAAACTTATGCTCATCACTTTCAATCATATAACTAGTCGCAGATTTCTACGATTTCTCCAAAGGTGAAAAGTATACACTATCAATCGATGAATTATTCCTAGATGGGAGTTTCAGAATTTGAGAAGAGGAGTATGAAAGAGAATCGGCTTATTAACTTTCGCTTTGCATCAGCAATGATTATAATATAATGTATTGGTTTGTTTGACAAATGTTATAATAATCTTTGGAATAGCCTTAGTAGGATTTTAATTTATGGGAAAGAAATATAGGATTTATGGAAATTAACACGTTTGGTTATTTTAATCAATATAGTGAATATAAAGACATTCTAAAGAGAATGAATTTGTCAGAACCAACGAAACAATAAATGGAAATCTCTTTCCTTTCATATCACTAACAACTTGTAAACAAATAACAACAAAAAGAATAACTACAGTTCATGAGTTTTCCTATCTATGCTGAAATCATGAAATTGAGCTATTACTTTAGCCTGATATTTCGTCATTATTTATTTGAAATCAGTATTCAAGAAAAGCATTACATTCTGCATGGAATATCTCTTTAGATATTTCACAATATTTGGCAATGCGTAATGCAGATACTAATTAATATGTCAGATCATGGCAAATATACACAAATAGTGATGTAGAATGTTGAGGATATGTACTCAGCTCAGCTTTCATTTTTCATGTAAAATATAGAAAACGAAAATATTTGCATTTCAATGGAACTACTTCTTGAAACCCAATATATAATTTACACCACACAATTTTCAACATTATTAAATACGTCACATCAAATACAGGGCATCAAATCAAATCACATCACAGAAACAAACATTACACAATAAATATCCTCACAATTATTTGTTCACAAACCTACCGTTATTTTATATACCCCACAATGCCAACAAACAGTATTTTCCATTTGATACACTCTATATTCAAATTTGATATTATTGATTGCTATCGAAGAATACAATAATATATTCAATCAGTGTAAAATGGGGTCATTCCGTTCGGAGCCTGAATTGAAAAAAAACACATACCAAATGAGAAGCCGAGATCATAGTTATGCTTCATGCGAAATGTGTGGTAACTAAAATGGTCATGTATAGGATGGAGAAAGTTTATGGAAGATGCAAGTTTAACACTGTCTCCTTTCACCTACAAGAACTACTCGCTCTTCTGTGTCTTTGATGGCCATGGTGGTAAGATAGCTTTTAAGATTAGGACCAGAGGTTGCTCATTTTGCGAAGGAACATTTTCCACTGGAACTTGAAAAAAATGAAAATTTTAAAAAAGGGAATTTTTAGTTGGCACTCAAGCAGACCTTCTTAAAAATGGACGAAATGCTCGTCACACCAGAAGGACTTCAAGAAATCTAAAAAATCAGGAAAATTCAAATCTAATTAAATAACAGCAGTGATGCCGGGTCATTGAAAAGAGTCGGCTGCACGGCCCTTGCTGCCCTTATAACGAAGGATTCGATAATTGTTGCGAATGCTGGGGATTGCAGGCTGGTGGCTTATACTTACTCCAAATAGTTCAAATAAATAACGAAAGATCACAAGCCCAATGACCCCATTTAAGAGAAGAGAATAAAATAAGCAGGAGGCGTTATCGAATACGGAAGAGTGAATGGCTGCTTAAATTTGACAAGAGCATTTGGAGATCTTTAATTCAAATAGAACAAAAACCTCACCCCCGAACAACAAATGATCACATCATTTCCAGACACATTTGTCATCCCCAGGAAAGATATATACTTCCTGATAATGGGATGCGATGGAATTTGGTAGAGCAAATCATCATAAAAAATGACAACCTGGATCTCATAAAAACTGGCATAAAGAACTCCACTTGGGAAAACTCTGTAGTTATTGTTAGATGAGTTAGTATCAAAATCATCCTCTGATCCAATAGGGACAGACAACATGTCATCAATCCTAATAAAATTCGATCAAATACCATGAATTGCATAATACCGGACACTTTCTATATATCTTTCGTATTTAAGAGATTCTATTTATGTTTATACAATGTGTTATAAATGTTCGGGATTAGTTTCAGGAGAATAGTTTAATAGGAGAGCTTATTGGTGATGGCAGTAGGATAATTGGCTTTTAATGTATTTATTCTTTAATGTATTTATAATGTATTTTTATAATGTGATTATTGAGGCTGTTATGATGCAGTTATACCTTTATCCAATCATAAATATATTGTGAGAACAAAAAAGTGACAGATGAGTCTAAATAAAAGCTTCGATATGAACAACCAACAATCGAACCACTACCTTCCTCCTATAAATCGTAACGAATCGAGCATAATGCCAAAAAGTAACAAATCTCCTAAAATCAGATCGATCATTCTCTTCCAATTAAATCAAGCCAGTCGGACAAATAAGTGCAATTCCTATAGCACGTAAACTAATTTCAACAGATTCTTTGAGAAATATTGAAGAATACGATGATATGAATGAGAAAGAACTGCTTAGAGAACATGAGAGTTTATTGAAGATTCTTAAGAAGTATCAGGAACTTATTGATATTAATTTGGCTAAAAAGCAGAAGGAAAGGGAGAAAGATGCATTGCACAAATCTAAAAGCGGGGAAAAGAAGGCTACAAAGTAAGAGCTTATGGCAAGTGAGGCAATTAACAACAAGAAGATCATTGCTAACTATTTGAGAGAAATTAAAGAACTTGAGTCCTCGCAAAAACATCGGAAGCTGCATGAGGTCCTCGATGAAAAAGCAGAAGTTAACGAAGCGATCGCCAAGATAAAAAAATAAATATTTCTCCTCAAAAATTAAGATACGATGGCCAGCCGTAATTTGGTCACGGACCGTGGAAATATTGAGAAATAATTGAAAGATGCTGAGAAAGACCTGAAAACTTAACTAACACGCAATGCAGAATATAACAAAAAGATCGAAGAACTAAACTAACATTTGACAACACTCAAAAAAGAATGTGAAAATATCAATGTTCCTGAATTAATGACAGCCTCCCATCAGAAGGACTATTTGATCGCTTTATAAGAAAAGAAGAACGAGATCGAATTAATGCATCAAAACTATTTAAGAACAGAGTAATCCATTCAATAAGTAATTGTCAACAAAACAAAGCGAAACAATGGAATGGCGAAATAAATATAAAACTTAGAGAAGAGGATGACTGAGTTGAACAACCGGATAAGTCTCTATAAAGAGAAGGTTTCAAGGTATCAAAAAGTAATTGAAGTACAACCCAAATGAATTATTCTCATAATTTTAACAGAAGTTATAGATATTTTTTAAAGAACTTATCTTATAACTCGTTAATATTTAAATCAACTTTGTATGCATAACCTCATATCAACTGACATCGATAATTTTTGGGTATTCTTAATTCGTATTCGCCTGTAAAGCTATTCTTCTCCTATACATCATCGAATATCTTATCACTATTCTAAATGACAATCTAACTGTTATTTTATTTGAATGAGTTGTTTTCGATGAGGCCGATACTGCTGTTCCGAATGAATATGCCTGCTTTCTTATTATTTTATATTGTGTTTTCGGCAATTTTCACATCATTGTCTTGGACTAGTAAAATTCCGTTTGTTTAGTTGTGGCATATGTGGTTCTTTTCGATGTATTCGACGCCAGTTAATGATATAATCCCATTATAATTGTGTTCAATTATATTGTTCTTTATTGTGAATCTTTAACCAAATATTGTGAATATTCCTTCGCCTCTGGCATTTTTAATTTTGTTGCCATAAATAAAATTTTACATATTGTGTGGCCCTTCAAGGACAATATTTGACCTTAAACTGCCGTCGATTTAGTTCTTCTCGAGAAAGATCTGTGCGCCTTGAGAAACACTGATGCCATGCCCCAAAGTTTTCAGAATCTTATTCATGAAAATGTGTGGGTGAGCTCTTTCTTGAACTTTGATCCCATATTAGTTATTAAATTTTAGGTTGTTACCAATTAGTTATGTGCGGTTGAGTGTGCCTTCGATTAAGACCCCACCTTTTGCATTCTGTTCGATTTAATTATATTTGACTACACTTTTGCAGAAGTAGCTGTTGCTTGCGAAACTATGAATCCCCCATTATTTGCATTTTGATATTGTATTTTTGGCAATTTGAGCGAAAGAATTTTTTAGTTAAATTCCTCGGAAACATTTTGTAATTTAGTTATCTAAAACTGTGATCCTATTGCCAAGAGTGATGGTTATCCCTGATTGACTACATTAGGAAATAACATTGCTTTAAATTAATCCAGAAAATGGGCCACATGCAACAATTCCTTCCCCACATTCCGAAATCGTCGAGTTCTTTATTAATAAATTTATTTTCTTATTTCCTTGAATTAAAATACCAACTGCGCCATGGCCCTTTATCGAAGATTACTTTATAATAATTTTCCCATTTTTGCACAGAATTCCAATAGTCCCATTTCCCCCTTTAACTTAAGATCGACTCATAATTAATGTCCCTTCTTCCTCAACAACAATACAAGGGCTTATATTCTCTTTCATGCGGTATGCTGCTTGTGAGATTTTACATTAATCAATTTGAACAATTCCTTTTTTAATATAAATGCAGGTATTCATGCTTATGCCAGTTTTTAATCCCTTATAATTCTGCTTCTTCAGATTCTAATGGCTATCATTTTCAATTTAGTTTCTAAAGCCGTTTTCACACGCGTTGGCAATTTTTAACGATTCTAAAATTACTTTATCTTCGTTGGAAGGCAGATCGATGATGATTGTTGGGTACTGCTTACTGATGACAATGGAGTTTTCAGTGAGTTCGCTTGCTTGAATTTTAATTGCGTTCTTGCTAAATTGTTATTGATATCTGTACATAATTGTGAATCTCTCGTTGTAAAGGCCAGGGTTGAGTTTGATTACAGAACGATTATCTTAAACATGGTTGAGAGCCTGAAAGATAGATTCAAACACTAACCCTGACTCAAGCGGTTATTTCACTTTCTTTGATTTAACGATTAAAGGTTCATGCGTCATGCTGAATAAATTCTCAAAAACTCGCTATCTTTTTGTTGTGTTTTCCATGGTATTCTTTAAAATCTATATAATTTTTAACAAACAAATCAATGTGTTCAATAAAGAGCATTTATTCATACATTTAAGTAAGATTCATATACCCAAAGAAGACTCGAAATATTTAAAAAACAATTGAGTAATTCATTCAATTTTTGGTATGGCTTTTGTGCGTATCTTTGTTTCCAATTTCCATCTTATCTTCTTATTCATCATTGAAGATTTATGTGAATAAATAAGTAGGCGATTGGATTGGTTGACAGTATGTTCGGATCGTTGGGCCTTCCTGGTTGTATTTGTCATTTTTTATCGATATAAAAATGTGCTCAGTAAGAGAAAAAATAAAAGGAACACTGCTTTCTCGATTATTCTTCTTGGCGTTATTCTTTTGTGATAGATCCGTCATTTATGGTACTTTCTTCCTTATTAATGAACGATCTTCTCCTTATGCAGCATTTCTCTCAATAACTTATTCAGCAATGTTATCAGGAACAAATATTTCAGAAGGAGGCTGAATTTGTCGTATCGAATTTTATTATTCTGGCTTTTCATTAAATTACTTTTATTTAAAAAATTCAGGTGTGACTTTATTTTTGTCGTTAAGGTTAATGTTGGTATGATTCCTACGAGCAGTGATGACAGCACGTCGATTTGAAAGTTCAAGAATTTACTATTACTGCATCGACGAAGATTCATTTTAATTGCGATTCTACATTGGCTACGGCTCTTTCGGTACTGACTCTGATACTGCAGGATTCCTACGAGCAGTGATGATATCTTTTTGTTTCACAGCTTCATAGTCATACACTGCACTGGAGATGCGATGAAAATTCTCTTACTCTTCCTGGTGGATACAGTAGAATTTTAATATAACATCGACTTTGTATTATTTTTGGACCAGCTCGTAGTATGACTTAATTTTTTAGGCATAGTATTCTGCGAGTATATTTATCTTGGCTTAAACTTTCGAAAATTTCCAGTCTATAATACAAACCTTATTCTAATTGCGTAGCAGAAGATCGAGCCTATTCTATGCGTTCATCAACTTTTCAGATGTAAGCATTGAGTAGCCATTCTCCAACATTTATTTACCAATAATGTAGCAAATCGAATTAATAATGGAAGAGAACCTGTATTTGAAGCGACATTTCTCTGTTAACTATCGAAGATGATCAAGATTTCGAAAGATTCCTGTGCCTTTTAACCTAAGTTCGATGAGTTTGTGCAATAATGAGCCCTCTGTTGTCTTATCTAAGCGTTATATTGCTTTTTCTATGGGTTTTATCCCGTAATTCCTGTTATAGAAATCTTTAATGCCAAGGCCGCCCTTAATTCCGGTATATAACTCCTTTAAGCTTATGATCGAATATTTATGGTTATTCGCAAACACGAAATGAACTTCAAGGCTTTGATGTTTATTCTATGGCTCATCTTTCTTTAAAAAATTAGCAGTTTCTTTGATATTCCGAAACACTTCGCCCCTCTGCCTGGGATTCTCATTGAGATCATCTTTAAAATCGAGATACAAGATCCGAAACATGCCCCGCATTTAATTAGGGCCTGTCTATACGCTATCGAAAGAATGCTGATACTGCATGAGAGAAAGCACGAAGATATTGGTATCGATGATTTCGAAGATTCGGTATCCATCAATAAAACACATCCCGAAATAGGAGATGATATATTTTTGCATGAGGTTCATTGCTTTGTTGTTGGAGTTTTAGTTTTCGAGGCAAAGGGGAGACTATTTAGTTTGCTTAGAATTTCTTGGAACTGATGCCGACGTTATTCACTGCCCATTACACTGATGCAACCGTCTTTATATAATAAATTTATGCTACCATAGAGTTTCGTTGCACTATATAAAATATGAAAATATAAAAGACTTGGGGTTGGGGTTGGGGTTGGGGTTGGGGTTGGGGTTGGGTTGGGGTTGGGGTTGGGTTGGGGTTGGGA
>NW_028282716.1:0-28146 GCF_059751285.1 Brachycentrus maculatus
TCCCAACCCCAACCCCAACCCCACCCAACCCAACCCCAACCCCAACCCCAACCCCAACCCCAACCCCAACCCCAACCCCAACCCCAACCCCAACCCCAACCCCATTCATGCTTAACCCAACCCCAACCCCAACCCCAACCCCAACCCCAACCCCAACCCCAACCCCAACCCCAACCCCAACCCCTATTTGAAGAATGATGATAAGTTTTTGTTAGTATAATAATTAGTATAGAATCAATAAATTTATTGATTATATTTGCAATGAGCTCCCGTCCAAGAAATAAAAATTCCAAACATTAAAAAACGAAAACAAAGCACGAAGATTGGGTTTGCAAACTATGCCGAAATCTGAATTATTCTTTTCGGGTTTAATGTACTTGTTTAAGGGACTTAGGCAATAGATGTCACATGCAGTTGAGAGATTTCAATTATACGCAAACTAACCTTGCCAATGAATAAATGCATCTCGAGCAATGCAGCGACAATCATTATGCAGAACAATAAACCCATGTTGAAGCAATACAGGGCCCTAACTTTCCGAACTATGTGTTCCTAGCGATATCGGATGAAATGCCAGCCGACTAAATCTTCGAATCTTCCCGAGAAGGAGGAGATTTATATCAATTAAAATGGATATAAAAAATTATAGATTGAGGAAATTCTCATGATTTTTCAGATTTAACATAGATTCGAAATACTATTATGGACAAATGTATCATATATTTATTGTGATATTTTATTGATCGGCCCATCTTTTGTTTCTCTGTGTTTTACTCTGCTGGCAGTTAGATCTGATTCAGGCAGTTATATCTCATTCAGCCGGAATTGTAACCAAGATTAATAAATAATAAGGTAGAATTTGTAAATGAATGAATGATGAAATAGCTATGGTGCCTCAAATTTTATAGACAAGCTCGACAATTTATTTGACTGTCGAATATTTGCTATACTCTGAAAATCGAAATGTGTTCATCAGGACTTAGGAGATATCTTCACACTTTATAATTTTCTAATTCAGAAACTACTCGAGTTTGAGGAGTTGATTATCGTTGGGGTTGTTTGTGAATGGAATAATCGGGATTCCATTGTCCTTCTGAAAGCTGAATGCGCCGTGTGAATTATCGACAATGGCGATATTTGCTAGATTTTATTGAAAAATGCGAAGATCTTTTATGTTTTCGCCTTCGTAATTCTGGTAGCAGTGGTTCCGAAAGTATCTCTCCTTGAATATCTATCGATTCGGGTCAATGAGATCGAGAACCTTCGAAGCATATCTTTCTTCGCTGGCTGTAAAAATGGCCAGATTAAAGTGTTGTTTTAGGCGGAGAAGAACTTCTTCCGCGTAAGGCCTAATGTTCACAGTGAAAGTTTGGATAAGACTTGCATTTTCGAGGAAAATATGCTGCTGGTGGGGATAGTACTCAGCAGCATCATCGTTCATGCAATGGATCAGTGTCTCATCGAGATCGAAAAATATAGTCTTCTTCCTTTCTCGTATAATCTTGTCGACCTTTAAATGAGGCATTGCAGGGGAACTCTCATACTTTTTCTTTTTGAAAACGTACATTCCATGCATCAGATGATTAATGAATATTTAGTTATCCTCCTCCTTGTCTTTATTAATGAAATGCTTTTGCCAATTCTTGAGGAACTCCGATATATAATACTGATCATATTTTGCTGAGTTAGGCAATTGTTACGTTTGGGGTTTTTTATTATTTTCAAAGGTTTCAAGGGCTATAATTTCAGAGCGTTAATGTTTTATTTTTCGGATAACTTAAAGCAGGAACTACTTGAGGCCAATTTCTTGCGGATATCGCTTTATCTTGGATACTTTTTGATAGTCGCAGCATGTGCATTATTTTAAATGTGCAAGGCCTTTATTTGTGTAATCATGCGTGATCTTATTCTTGGAATCACTGGTCTTATTGATATTTCGCTGGCGTCATCTGAAATGGTTTTCTTTAATTTTATTGGTCTCTTCGAGAGGGCGCGAGAGTTTGATTATTTCGCTGAGCTAAAATGCTTCTAATTTTTCATGATAAAATTTTATTTGTTCTATTTGTAGAATTCTCAATTGCTATTATAGCATTTGGGAAAGGAAGGACAGTATCCAGATTTTGCTATGATTTTTTAACAAGTCAATATTAAACCTACTTTTATTATAATAACTCAAATCTTTCTATGCAAAGTAGTAGACAGTACGATCCTTCTTCAGGATGAACATAAAAAAGATAATATTAAGATCAAATTTAAAGTGTGGTTTCATCTTTTGAGAGATTGAATGAAATAGAAAGCTCTTACTTAAGGGAATTGAGCATACAGTTTTAATTTTGTCTGAAATTCACCTATAGTTTATCTTTTTATTGTCCCTTTGACTTCTCCTTTAGTTTCTATTTTTATAGGTATTTTTGTCTGCTTTCTTCGCACCTCATAAATTTTTTGGTCAAGTTCTTCATTCGGTGTTTATATATAACATACTACCCTTCCAGCTTTTCGAATTCGAACTTATATTTCTGCAGCATTCTGATTTACAGTTCGAGATATTTAATCTTTTCTTTCAGATCATATATTTCGACTTCATGCGACTATTTTTTGTCCAGCTAACTGGGCAGCAATCGATAGAAGTTCTCTTCTGAAGAATAGTGCTCATTGGTAATAATCAATTTGGAATCGGTAAACATTTCCTCGAAGCCACGATTCAAATCGGAAAGAACTCTCTCAATTTATTATTTTGCATTTGAGGAGTTATGTTTGGCTTATTTACTCGAAGAGTTATATTCGCTATATGATTAAATAACTGTTTTTAAGTTATCTATTTATTCATCGCTTTTTTCAAGCAGTTTTTTCAAATCAATAACTTATTTTTGTAGTTCACGAATTTGCTTTAGATTTTAGCGTTGAGTCAAAGTCAGAGTACTTATTTTGTCTTGCAAGCTTTGATTCACTCTAATTTGATTGCTCTTTTGTGTGTTTGTAGAATTTAATTGTTCGGTTATTATTTTATTAATTCCTTTGAGCTATTGAATTTATCTTTTTAGAAGTTCCAGGCATTTAATATCATTCTGTTCAGCGGGTTTTTATTTGAGTGAAATTATGGCATTGTTCCTCGTTAGACTCTTTCCTTATTTATCATGGTAGCTAATAAATGGCGATGAGGTGATTCTTTTTCGGCTAGAGCAATCTCCCTCTGCAGATCCAACTTCATATTGTGATTATGTGCGATTGATTCTGTTCGAATTCTCAATCAGACTATTCTTTGAGATGTAACAAACTGACTCCAGACTTAATGAATTTTTTTCAGATTTTTTAAAAACGGAATTAGATCCGCATTTTTCGAGCTTTCTTTCTGGTTTTCTTTTTAAGATCTTGGTTGGTTACTCTTTGGCAGTTTGAAGGGGAAGTGATTGAGCTCCGTATTCGTTGTGGACAAGGCGGGTGTAGGGCTACTTTCTTGCATGGACAATTTTCATGAGTCAAATTTGCAATTTGTTAATAATGCGTATATATGTTTGCTATTTTATAAACAAAAAGCAGACCTGTTCACAAAAACAAACATATGCTATATATTTGAACTAGTCTGTCCTTAAACTCTACTTATACTATACTATTCAGAACATCTCGCATCATTCATTGCTGAGGCTGCACTATAGTGTTCACGGCCATTAAATGAGATGCCTCGGCTGCTTTTTATCGTAAACCTAGTTTGCTATTGAAGAGTAATATTTTGTATTTAATAGTGAATTTTTCAGTTATTTCATGAGAGTAAATTATTGGTATATATCAACGTTTAGTATATCTATCACTCGAATTTAAAGCCGATGATAAAAATATGCTTAGATCATGTGTTATGATTCTTTATGTGACGACAGTCTTATTTAAAATAAACAATTAGTCCAATACCTCTATCATAAATGAATAAAATAGCTGAAATGAACTTAATTAATCAATAGGGTACCATCAGCCCTAATTATTATAAATGCCATTGCAACCACGATCATTTTGTCAAATAATAATATGGATGCCGAGCACTTTATCCATTTTTATCTTTATAATCTCAACAATCTGTAATGTCTGACTCTGAGCGAAACATGTCTGAATAAGAAGACGAACAGTTTCAAGAAGATAGTTCATCTGCAAACGATTAAAACGAAGGAGGTGTCGGCATGGAGGCTCAATAGAAAATTGTCATCCAAAAAGTAATTTTATATCTGACATAGGAAGAAAACGACCATCGTTGTGCAACTTATGTCTTTAGTGGGGAAGATCACACACTTGGCAATATGCTCAGAATAATCTTATCAGGGCACTCTGATGTGGAGTTTGTGGGGTACAGCATCCCACATCCTTCAGATAATAAAATGAACCTGCGCCTACAAACATTAACCGAAGACTCCAATAAAGTATTAGATGAGGGTTTCAAAACAGTCCAGGCAATTTCGAAGTGTATCAAGGAAAAGTTTACCGAAGCATTAGCAATATACGAAAAATAAAAGAAATGATGTATTTAATTCTCTATGCATCACTCATAATATAGGGGAATAGTTGTAAATGTGAGAAATGATAATGAAGTTAGCATCAAATTTGTTTGTTTTTCCTAGAGAGATATTTTTTCATGACGAACTGGTACAGTAGGTAAATATAGGCCAAAATTAAGGAGAGCTTCGCGCCGGTTTTCATATAATCAAACATGGCATAGATGCTGAAATGTGGAGATGTAGCTGCTTCAGTTGTGCCTTGCTGGGCAATAATTGTGCTATGGTTTTGATCTTCGGGCAAAATGAACACGCATAGGGCGATTGTGAGCACGAAAATAGTGGACCAATTTGATAGTGAGCCTTTGGATGGCGCTGAGCGTATCCAATTAACTGAGCTGTCATCATTAAATGGCGAATCGAAGTCCTCAAAAGGTTGGGGTTCTGGCTTTTGCTCGATGTTGAGATACTTGTCAATGTTTTAATTTTGGGGCTTGACTAGATTTCTCAAAAATTAAATTTCATTGCGAAGAGTTCTATTTTCAGTTTCGAGCTGGGCATTCTTGAGTAGAAGCTCTGAGTTCGATATTTTCAGCTCTTAGGCCTGAAGTTCTAAGCTGCTCATTGTCCCTTTCTTGCGGCCTCTAATGCGCGCAGCACTTTCTCTATTTTGAATTTTCCTGCCGATAACAGTAAAAAATACTTCCGGAGTCGCTTATATTATATAGGGTCATCTTCATACCTCATAATGATATTCCCATCCTGAATAGGCTCATACAGTTTCTTGGTATTTCTGGTGGGATGCAGAGAATTGGCTTCTTGATCGGTACTGGAAGGATCGTTGGTTCCATCGCTCATGTTAGCTGTGTTTTGGTGGGGCTCATCGTCACTGGAGAAGAAGTCAATAACATCCATAATATAAATAATTTTCTGACTCGGAAATTAAGCAAAGAGATTTATACATATTGCACATAATCCACAAGCGATGCATATTATATTCGGAAGTAAATACATAAAATTAAATACTCCGAATTCGATATGTGTTGCGAATGAACTGAATATCTTCCTAATTATGGAATCAATGATAAAATGAGATCAGTGATAGAATCAACAATGGGGCCAACAGCAACAATGGTATCAGATGCGAAACATATACTAATCAAGATGATTAATCAGAAAATGATGTCATGGACTCATTATTGTTTCGCATCAGCTTGCCCAAATACCAGAGCCCTGATGCTATCACCTATTCATTTTGTGAATAGTATGTGCCGATTCCGTTGATTAGCCCTTTTGCAAACTATCCCACATATTTTTATCCATTTGCCAAATTTAAAACTCCAGTCCCATGCTTTTTGAACTCGAAAATTTATCCAATGTAAACATCTCCATTTGAATATGTAATACGGCCTTTTGATGCTGGAGACCCAGATTTCCACTCAATATTAATTATGCCTCCATTGGGAGTTTTTATGGCGCTCTCCCCATGAAACAGATTGTTTAAGAAACCGCCTTCATATTCCAGCCCACTCTGATAAATAATTTTTCCTTCCTTGAGCTCTCCTTGATGAACGATTCCTGCAAATACTTCTCCGTTTTTTAAAATTAATTTTGCGTTGCCATTAATTTTTCCGTTTTCAATGCCAGCCTCAATTATCTGAAAGCTATCTTTGAATGAGGATCTTTTCTTGGGGGCTGCACCATTCCGCTCGTAGCTGCTGCTAATACTGTTTCTTTCTGTTCTGATTTCACTGTAGTTGTTCACAGATTATTCTTCGAAGTTCGTCAAATCAGTTTTTCTCAATTCCTCCAGCTTTTCGCTGAAGCTGTCAAGGAAAGTGAAGAACTTGGGGTTGAGTGTCCTCGGGCCATCCTGCTTTTAAATCCTCTTGGCCGAATTTGCCTATGAAAGGGAGCCCAAGTCTTATAAATTGTTAAATATTTATTTGTTTTTTTTCTATTTTATGCTGACTCTTAGGCTCGAATCCAAACTCTCTCGGAACTTCGAAAACTTGCCATTTTTACGATTCAACTTGCTGCTCATTATGCTCTTTTTTCTATTATAAAGTAATAGTATATATCGAATGCATTAAAGGCCTAAATTTCTATTATATCATTTCAAGTCCCCAAATTATCACTCTCAGGCTCGTCGTTTGTTCTACCTGATCCAATCGAGTATCATTCTTCGTTATTCACTCCCGTTTTTCAGCAGGAAATCTATTTTTATTAATGATTATATAATGATGAGAATCCTTTTTTATCATTTCACCAGGGCTTGTGCTCTCGTTGTCGGCCTGGATTAATCTTTGTCATCTTTTTCACGGCTGTTGTCCCAAGGTCGCTGACATCTGGTGTCATAACCATGCTTTATTGAGGCATGCAAAATATGATGAAAATTGAAGATAAAGTTTCTATCTTTATCCTTGGGTCTTGAAAGTTCAATACCTAACTATTTAAGGCATAATTAGACTGATATTTGGCAAATACTGAACGTTTAAATATTACTGTTCATATTACTGTTCATTATTATGACCCATTATTATTAACCATTATTATTAATCATATATTGTTGCTGATCATTATAATGGTATTTCATAGAAATAAGTTAATTAAAAGGAAGAATCTAAAATCAAAATCATACTATATAATAATAATAATTCATGCTCTTCATAGAGGATTGCTTGATAAGCTCTCTATATTATATAATATAAACGAATATAGACAAAACAGACAAAACAGACAAAACAGACAAAACAGACAAAACAGACAAAACAGACAAAACAGACAACACAGAAAATACAGAAAATACAGACAATACAGACAATACAGACCAATCGATAAAGCAATCGATAAAGCAATCGATAAAGCAATCGATATAAAACTCCAACATACAGTCAATGTCCTCTCAATCAAGTATTATTATACTATTTGTTCCTTTTCTTTATTATCTGTTCATGCTTATTCTTCAGTACAAGAGTTTCGAGGAGAGACCGTATCTTTATGCCTTATTTCTTATTCTTTGACAGCTTGTTCGCACGTATCAGCCGATCAATATCGACCTAGCCGGTGTTGTCCATTTCGTAGAAGTTCTACATTTTTCGTTGAACTTTATCTTTTATGCCATAGTGAATTGCGGAATCTTTAATTGTGTTGTCGTAGAGATTCTGTTGAATGCCCAATTAGTTTATGATTGCATCGGACTTTAACTCGCACACTTTTTTATGTTTTTATTACTATTTGCTTAGTGGCAGTTTTTTGTAATCTTTAATTTCTTGTATTTATTCATTCTGATCAATGAAGACCGCATTCCGATTGACTTGGTTATCGCGGTAGAATATCACTGGCTCCTGCTCTTCTGAGGAGATATCCGAAGACTATTTATTGTTCATGTTGTTGCCTGTGCCATCCTCTCCATTCATCATCTTGGATAAAAATTCCACACTAAATCTGTTTGAGGCAATGCTCATTAAATCAATATATAGCAGGTCATTCAGTTTGAAGCTCAGCTCCGAAGAATCAATGTAGTCTATCATACTTTCTTTCCCAGTGCTTGAGTTTCGCGCTGCTTTTCTGCCCAAAAGAGATAAATCTCGATAAATAGGGACCTTGAGCTTCGAAATCTTCTCGCAAATCGAATTGAAAGAAAAGTTGCGTTTTTTTAATCTTTATATCGAGGACAAGTCATCTGAATCATCCCGGATTAATGCGAATATGTTCAGATTTTTCGAATTCTTGAAGAAGTAGTTTTCCTATTTTTCATTCGCAATCTGTGTGATGTCGAATTTCGATAATTCTTCGAGCTTTCTCATCTCGGCTATTTTCGGTTTCGCTAATTAATGATCGATTTGCTCAACTTCTTTGCTTGAAATCTCCTTGAAAAAGTTTAGGTTCAAGGCATGGATCTTATTTAATATTTTGCCTGAGAACAAAGAAGTATTTTATTTTAAAAAATGAAAGTCCCTGGATTTTAGGTGGATTTATTCTTTGATTTTTCCTTCAAGTTCATTTGCAGTCAGCTATGATAGTTTTTACGCTAAGTTTTTAAATGTAGTTTAACCTTTTTACTTTTTTAGTTTGAGCAATGAAGTCACATCTTTCGGCTTATAAGTCACAAATGGATTATAATCGTACTTAATAAAATAATCTGAATTTTTCTAACGTTCTTCTGCCATCTTTTTGGCCTATTTTTAAAGTTTCAATTGTTCTTCAATCATTTACTTTTTATAGTGTGTGACAAGTGGCTGCTGATTATTACGGTACTCATCAACATCAGAGATGAGGAATAATGAAGAGTTCTCTTCGAGGCGTGAGTTTTATTTCATCTATTAATTGAAGTTTGATTGTTAGGTTTCGTATTAAATGTTTATAATTTATTATGAATTTATATCAAAGCTAAACTGATTTTTACTCTCTTAAATAAATTAACATATGTCTCTCTTTGTATTACCTTTCGTTCAGGGATAAATTTGTTTATTGTGGAGTAGAAAAACTAATGTGAGAGGATCGTTAAATTATGAAGACTTCTTAACATATAATTTATGCTTCGTATCGCATTTGTTCAATGTCTCAGTTATTCATAATTTAAAGTATTTAAACAAAATTCAATGCATAATAATATGACATTTATTTTTGATCACTTCTGCATCTTTCTCCGCCTTTCGATTTCAATAAACATAGATCGCCCATACAGTGACCAAACAGAATATCTTATCATCAATATAGCTTTAGTGGGCCAAAGTATCAGTGTCCATATCCCAGAAGTTTTTGCACCCCGCTTGCACTCCTTGACCTTTTTGTACCCCTATAATTACTTGCACAACGTATTTGTAACGATCACGTCCTAATTCTTTAAGCCGATGCTTGATTGTATCGGCCACCTATCTGCTGACAGGATTCAAATCTGTTGGCTGGTTCGACTATTTCGCAGCCAATTTTTATTTCAGAACTGCCTTGATAACTTCTCTGGCTTATGATGGCTTTAATTTTTAGCGATGTTTAGGTTTAATCTGATACTAGTTCAGGGTGGATTGGTCTTTGGGCATTCGTACAAGATTTGTAACTTATTATTATTTAAATTAGATACGCAAAATAAATTTGATAATGTTTATTCAGCAATAATTCGAATCATGCTTTCCCCTTTCGGCAAATGTAGACATAATGCACATTGGGTGACTATTTATCTTCAGATGCAATCGAAACGGAGGATGAGATTGTTGGTTTCGGGATCTGTTGCACTTTCACTGTCCATTCGAGTTCAGGCTTTTCCAGATAGTTTAATCTGTACTCAGGCTGTCCATAAGAGATGATAATGTAGACGCCGTTTTGTTTGAGAACTCTGTAGATTTATGAGACCATTTTTCCTGCATTTATTGTCGAGTTCTCACCACACTAAATTCACAATAATGAAGTACCAAAACTGAATCAAATGTTGCTTTATCAATAATAGCTTCAAATGTATTTTCGTTGAATTACATCGTCCTTACGTCCATTTGCAGATATTTCAAAGCCTCGCTTTTCTATTTATATTTTTCAACCATTGCTTTGATGCAGATCGGCGAAATATCAATGTTAGTAATATCATTGTAGCCTTCTTCCGACATTTCTTCGCTCAGCCTTGAATTCCCAGCCCCAACATTCAGCACTTTGTGATCTTTATCAATATTGGTGGCAATAATTTATCGAATCCCATTGAACCTTTGGTACCAATCAAATGGCTCTGCATCTCTGAGTTGCACACAAATAATACCTTGCATATCTTTACTCCCAATACTCTGGCTTTCCGTACTGACTCATTTAAATTATGGAAAATATATCAATAACGTTTCACAAAGTAATATCTATTCATTCAAATTACGGATTTAAATCAACATAAAGTCTTGCAATAAATGCAACTTTATCAAAGATGAAGCATGTAAAATCAATTAATCAATATATCTAAGTTTCTGTTTCATATGTGGCTTACTATTTCCTATAGGGGTAGCCTGAAGAAATAATTGCATAAGAATAGCGGGTCTAACTTTAGAAGGCCTTAATATTAGAAATTGATAGTGTTGCTGATTTTGGAAGCATGAAAATTAGGTGCAAATTTCACTCATTGATAGTTTAAAATTGGAAAATTTGAATATTAAAATGAACATGAGCTGGGTGAATACATATATTTTATTAATAGCTACAATAAGCTTGATAGTTTCCTGCGAGCCTGCTAATTACAGTTAGCTTATTCTTCGAGTTCTCTCCGAATAAATCTATAATTGCAATATTCCGATATAATAGAATTTGGAAGAATAAATATGGAAATAATCGCCATCGCCAGCAACCCAAAACACGAGCAGCTGATCCCCACCGCAAAAATGTAACCAATCGAGTTATAGCCCCAGACTAAAAAGTTCCTCTGACATAATCGGCATAATCGAAACATAAATATTCCTCAACCACCACCATCATATCTCTCTCTACTTGCTCCGCGATAACCTCCCATTTCAGTTCCAATTGCCCTTAAAAATAACAAAGCAACTCTTCGACCGCAACTAGTAAGGCTGTTAAATATAGTTGACGATCGATGATGGCGATGTGTGCTACTTAACACCCGAGGATGACTTGGTCGAGATATTCTCCAAAATACAGTTCAATTTGCAGAAGAAAATCCATCAGCAGTAACAAGCCAACCAGTAGCAACAGAACAATAATGAATAGTTTGTCAATATTAAGACACTTATCAAGTATAGTTTTAAGTATTGGGAGGTTATTGTTAATTTTGTGATACTTGATGCGGAAATCAATTTGGTTAAGTTTAATTAGGTTTGTTCGTATGTCAATGAGCTCGGTTTATAAATTGAGGAGGATAAAGCTGGGAAGAGTTAATAACGGACATCCGCACACACCAAAAATATTAACAAATTGGTTGTTTATATTAGCAAATAGAATTATCAGCAAATTGCAAACTGGTACGAGCCAGAATCCTAAAGCAGCAACGATGACGTATACAAAAAACTCCAGCTTTCGGATGAGTATATGCAGCTCAAACAATAGATAGAGAACGAGAGGACCAAATTTCACAAAAAGATACGAATGGTCGAAGTGTAATTAGGCTCGACCATCAACATCGAGAAACTTCTCTGCGAAGATTAAGGCAAATAATAAAACCTCGAATACAAGAAGCTCCGAGAAACATTTGAAACTATTAAAAATATCGACAGCGTGCTAATTTAACAATAAGAGCAAATCAAAGCTCGGCGCCTATAACTCAACATCAAAAAGAAATAAAAACAAACCAAACAATACAGCTTCGCACAACAAATGGCTCAAACAAAGAAATAGGTGTTCAAGCTCCAATAGTAAATATAATGCCTGCAATTAAAATCTGATTATGTTCGCAAAAATAAGGATGAGTATATAATCAAGAGAAACTTCGAACCTAACAAATAAGTTAAGAATATACTCACGAAACAAGTGAAAGAATTGAAGAAGATACTGAAGAAGGAAATGCCATCTGAATAGGCCTGGGAAACTAATCGTATACCTTATGGGCTGTTGATCGACAGCAATTCGAATATTGACAATAATAAGAATTTTAGGGAAGTGTTTACGCCGACTCTCCATCTGCTGAATGAGAAGAACAGCAAGAACTAAAGGAATGTGAAGAACCATAGCTCGATGCTGCGTACAATTCAGAACTGCTCCAAAATCAATAAGGAAAACTACCAGAAAATACTAAGAAGGAAGGTGACTATAAATAATATTAATCAAGCAGTGATGACCAATCATGCGAATAACTTCAACAATGCAATGAAAAGCTCACTAATGAAAGCTACAACTGATAAATGTGAATTAAAAACATCGTTAAACATAAACATAAACAGCAGTAATAAAAATTTCAACTGCCGCCTCGATGCCAAATAAAAATAAAATAAAGATGGAAGGTTTGTGCATTTCTTCAATGACATCATTAATTCAGGAAATATGAATAGCACTCACCTGCATAACACAGCCGGCGAGAGCAATGATAACACATATAGTTATAGTCAAGAAATCAGAAAAAATCAACAGTTGTTGACACAGTTGCATGACTATTACATGCATGCCAATTAAATATTAGAGCACATGGAAAAAAGATTGAAGGAGAAGAAGGCTTTTATTTGTGCATAAAACGGGAGTGAAAGGAATAACAGTCTGAATAATGGAAGTTTTATGAAGAAAGAAGATTGCATTAAAGTTAATAACAAGAGTAGAGGCAACAGTAATACAATCAGTATTCGATTTTGCAAGAGCAACACAACTCATGTTCAGAGCGGGAATGAGGCTATCCATCCTACTTCTAAAGAGAAACTATCAACAATTTCAAACTGGGATTAATTTCCAATTCTCCAAGAGATTCTTAGGCAAGGAAAAGGAATATACGAAGAGACTATTCAGTCTGCTTTTGTATCAATAAACTCCTCTCCTTCAAATTGTGCTAAAATGAAGCTACCTCAAAGTCTTTTCAAAAAAGTTTTCGAATAAGAGTAGCCCAGTTTCGATTATGGGACAACAACAGTCAAGAATAAAATTCCTCATGCAAGTAAGCTGTCTGTTAGGGAGTGATATCATTATTATTCTATGCTACTATCAGATTAAACAGTAAGTTTTGCTAAGAATTTATTCGATTTGATTCATTGAAGACTGAAATCATTGAAATAAGAATCTTTTAATGCTTATGCGGCTGTGATTCTTTTGTTTGGGTTCAGAGTCAGCATTTTCTGTGTTATCATATGAGATACTTTCAGCAGATTCAGGCCTTTGTCGCTCAGTCTGCCCTCCCCGATCTCCAGCTTCAGGTCGGTTGGCGAGTACTGCCCCAGTTCAAAGTTTACCTTTTTGCTTTATTTCAATTGCTTGAAAAGGTCTGTCCATCCCGGCCACTCCTCCTCAGTCGGGGTTCCCATCTTCCTAAAAATGCTCTTCAGCTGATCAAACTCCCCCGACGAAGGGAACATCAGATGTTTGGTTAACATTTAGGCGAAGATGCATCCGATGGACCACACGTCGATCTTATTCGTATAAAGCGAGTTGCCCAGCAGTATTTATGGCGCCCTGTAAGCCTGCGTTACCACAGACAACGTGTAGGGCCGCGAAGGATAAGTAATCTTACGGGCCAAGCCGAAGTCGGTGATTCTCACGTTATCTGCGTTATGCGAAACGTACCGTCTTCATCGAGGAGGATGTTCTCCGGCTTTAAGTCCCTGTGCAAGATTCGCCTTTTGTGACAGTAGGCCGTAGCGGACAACAGTTGGTAGAGATAACGCTTGACTGTGCCCTCCGCCATCTGTTACTCTCCGAGCTCTTTGAACACACTCCTCAGATCCTTCTTCATTAGGTCGAGCACAATGTAAAGGTCAGTGTCCATGATGTACCCTCGGAATCTACGTGGCGGTGAATTTACCTGACAATGTTTTCGTTGGATATCTCTCTGAGGATGGAGATTTCGCGCACAGAGCTGCCCTGAAGTCCGGGCCCTTCTTCGCCGTGGTTTTTGATTCTTTTAAGTGCGACCTTGATTTCATTGCACTTATCATAGGCCTCGAAGACCTCTCCGTATCTACCGCTGCCTACATCACAATAGTTTTACCTATGGGGTTGAGAATGTCGTAGTCCTTCAACAATTTCTCATTTGAGACAGAGTGCATTGTGACAATAATATAAATTTTTTTAATTCGAACTACAAACAAATAGCAAATATCCAAATCTAATCTAATCCATTCTTTAATATCAATCAAATGAAAATATAAAATTAATTTCGCATTCATTTATTCAAACTAAATATCCAACATACCCATTCAATGAAACTACAATAATGCAGTTAAAAATTATTGACAGCTTAGAGTAACTTTGAATCAACTGCAAATTAATATGCGCATACAAAATAGAATGATTGGCTGATTCTTTGATCTCTTCCTCCAGTAATGAAGTGAAGAGGATTAAGCCACTAAGTAAATAAATGAGTGAAGCAAATTAACTAAGTTAATTAATTACATAGATATAATTTCGTTAGCATTTACCAGAGCTTATCAAACGCCATAAACAATTTTTTTGAATTTAACAACCTTACATCCTATACTTTTTGCAGGGGTATCTTCCAGAGTCCATCTGAGCCCCTGAGGCATAATTGGCGCTTCTGTGCAATTTTAGTTAATAATTAATTCAGAATCTAATAGAACATGAAGGGAAACTCCTACAATCTTTTTCCTTCCTTGGAAGATATCTCCTTTTTGAACAGAGAGCCAGCCCAATGCAATCACGAAATGCAGCTGATTGTCTCTCGAAGAGAGATATCCTCATGCAAATCTATTGAACAGTTTATTATTGACAACCCGCTTTCGAACTATCAGGAACACGACCACAATTAAGTTTCTCTCGAACACTATCAGAAAAAATAGGAACTCGCTGAGGAAAAGGAAGTTAATGCGGGTACTGAGCTTACATTCAAAACTCCTAAAAAGAAAAAGACAGGCTGCCTTTGCAAGAAAATCGATTGCTTGAAACTCTATTGTGAATGCTTCAAGAACGGGAGAGCTTGCACAGAGGAGTGCGCCTGCCACAACTGCTAAAACATATAAGCGAACAAAGAATAAATCAAAAGCATACGAGTCGTAAAGAAGAACAGATGCAAGCATCACGATGGCAAGCGCAAAATCTGTAGCTGTCGGAAAACTCAATGCCGAAAGAAATACTGCGAATGTTTCAATGCAGGGCTGCCATGCACCCCATAATGCAAATGCAGTTAATGCTAAAATCATTAATGATAGTAGTATATTTTATAGGAAGCAAAATATGCGAACATCGGATATTCAATTTTGTGGATAAATATCCACATACTCCTCAATCAATTGCAATATATTTTAAAATCGAAGTTATAAGTTATATATTTCATCGATAAGGAGATAAGGCAATGAACTCTATCGATAACTTTAAACTGAGAATAGTCATTGAAGAATCGATTACAAGCTTCAAATTTTTGGACTCGGTCAAATCGCAAGATGATATTAGTAGTGAGCTGGCAGGATTCGAAATCAGCAAATTGCTAAAAAATCAGTCCGAGAATGAGAGAAGGTTTGCTGAGTTAGTACTGAAGAGAGCCAACCTGACCCAAATCACTGAAAAAAGATAATTATAAATTGTTGAAGCCGAAATAGCTAACTTATCGATCATCCTGAAAGAAAGCACGAAAAAACTATGTAAACTGTTTAAGTAAAACCCCGATCTCGAAGCAGACTCCTTGAAGGTCAGTCGCGAGAGGAATACTCTCATTCTGAAATTGAAAGAACTTATGGAGTTTATTAAAAACAACAGCACCAATAAATTCTTGACTTTCATCACGCACGAACTGGAAAGCCAAGATCAAATGCGCAGACTGCTCGAAAGATAAAAAAATCTGAATATTTAAATCAAGAAATTGCAGCAATAGAAGGTGGCGGAGTCCAAATAGTATCAGAAGTAAATAGCTGAGAACCAGGCTAAAATTCAATAGTTCAAGGAAACTCTCATGCAGAAGATGGAAGCCAACAAAATATAACTCGAATACAGAAGGAAATAGGCCTCAGCCGAACTCTCAAACCAACGCAGAATTCTCGAGCAAACCCAAAAAACACTGAAGAGCGAATTATAAAACCTTAAGACTGCTGTAAAAACTGAAAGAGTTGTCCATGGAGAGTTAGAATAGTATCTGAAAGCCAAAACCGAGTAAATAAAGAAAAAACTCGAAGAGCTAGGCACCAAGAATGATGAATCAACCTTAGAGCATGCAAAGTACACATAAAAGATCGAAGAAGAAATCAGGCTGGCGAAGTAATAGTTAGAAGATTTCAAGAAAAAGTATCAAGATGAAGAATAAAAGAAAATCGCCAGAGAAAAGGCTGAAAGGGATAAACTACTTTAGAAAAAGCGCAAAGTACACTATATTTTATCTTTAGGAAGAAAATCTCATTCGGATGGACAACGCGCTTAAATTTATCCAGAATTCCTATTTCGCCTGGAAGGATGCTGGAGGAGGCAAGAAGAAAAAGAAAAAATGATCCTGCTTAAAGCTTAAATGCTCATACAAATTTACCAATCAAGACCTAACGCTTTATTAATCAACACGAATTAAAAGTGGTTGCATAAACAGTTTGTATATGAATAATGTATGAATAAACAGCGTATGCATGAATAGCGTATTAACAGTTGGATGATGACTGATTTGTAGTTTGTGAATTAGTAGAACGATAATAATTTCAAACTTAGCAATAAGAAGCAGAAAGTGTGATGAACAAGTTAGCCTTAGTTTTTGTGATTACTCTTTGTCTGAGCCTCTCAAATGCCTATAAGCTCTCCTCTGTGTAAATTTCCTAATCGAAAATATCATCAGAGGACCCTCGATTGCTTGCCAAATTCATAAGCGAAGCACAGGAATAAACCCTCCAAAAAGCAGTCCTCCACTACCTCTAATCGTAAATCGAAAGACTCGAAAAACTATCAATGCCAAGGAATGTCATCAATCATTTCCTGGGCAAATGTTTCAAAGCTGAAAGCATCGGCGCCGTGTTTTAAGTCGTCGAGAAAAGAATGAGAGATAAACTAAAAATAAAGCTATGTAAAACTTCGATGATATTGTTATAGAGATGGATCAGCTGACTGACAGCTTCAGGAGATAGATCGAATCGAACCCCTAGGAGTATTTCTTGACCTTCGACATGTACGACCTCCTCATCGACGAATGATTCAGCATTTATTAGCAACAATCTCTCATTGACATATCATCTCATAATACATCAACCCAGACAGATGAACATACACAGACATATGCTGAGAGTGAATATAATTTAATGGGTCCCTGATAGTTGATTAATTAAACTGATACTAACTATATTTGATCCAATAAAAATAGCATGGAAACTAATGTGAGCCAGGATGAGCTGCTTCACCTCAAACACACAATTGCGAGCAAAATGACCAACATTTATAGGATGCTTAATATAGGCAAGACTAACACAAAAGTAGCATCGGCCAAAGCCCTCAATAAGACGAGTATTGAACATCGTAGCAAATTATCAATATTATAAAAGACAGTGCGAGAACGTTAGGCCAAAAGAAAAACACGTGAATTCATCAGCAATGGCAGCATTGTCGAAATATAAAAACTACATATTGCAGGCCATTGTCCGCATCCAAGTGCAATTGATCGAGCAAATAAAACTTAAAGGCTTCCTATAACCAAGGATTCGGCATAATACTCACACCCAATTCAAACTGACAAAACATCACAACTTGGTAACAATGACAATAATGGCAATAACAAATACAACTCGCCCACAAAGTAGCATGCATCGACCAAACTGAACACCTCAAACTACCAATATCCACAGCACAAAAGATTCCAAAGATCGACAACAACAGCTTGGATCGATAATCGAAACCATACCTCAATCAAGGACAAGTTCAAGAATCTACAACAGAACCCATAAAGAATATCCAAACTCTTCATTACTAGCAATAACTGTGATAAATAATACTCGCATTCAGTCAGGGAACTGTACAGACTGGTGAAAGACCATTCGATGAGCAAAACAATGAAAGCTTATTATAAGAATTAGAACAATAGAAGGAAACTGACCAATAAGAACACACTCAATATTATGGATCTCCTCGTTACAAATAACTATCTGTCCAATGAAGGCAGAAATTAAGATGAGGAGTACTCAATTGAGAGGGAGAGACTGATCTGTCATGTTTGTGCCATGAAGGACTGATTTTTATAACCATTTAGCATATGGTTTGTAGTATATTGATGATTGCACTCAGTTTGCAATGATAAACTTAATATTAAGTATTACTATCATAACTTTTTTGATGCTTCAGACTGCCAAATTCTGACCGAAACTAACTATTTGCCCAACTTTGAATGTGAGCACAGAGAGCTATTCATAATTCAATCTCAAACAGAACTTCCTGCCACTTCTAAAAACCAGCTAAACATTCCAGATTTCCCTACCAGCTGTAATTTCTGCATCCCATTTCACATCACACAACTACTCCTTTCCACTCTAAATATAGTGCAAAGATTCCCGAAACTATGTATCCTTTTACACTGAAAGACAGAGCTTGACGTACTGCGCATGATACTCCTATGGAAGATACTCTGTTAGTGTCGTGAATGATTGGTTATACGATATGCAATGCGACAGGGCCATGACTAAAGCAGTTGGGCAGCTTTCTTAGTGGATTTTGGGATCTTGTTCGTATAATAGGTTTAAGGCAATTTGCATATAGTTCGCTAATGAATTTAGGAACTGTTCGTTCGAGGCTAGCTTTGTGAATTGGAGTTTGAGCTATGATGGGAGCTACATGTATTGGAGTGTTGTGATATTCAATTTATATCTACTATCTATTCGATCATACTAACATTGTAATATCCGGTTAAGCATGCAATAAATATAAATAAAACACAATGCCGTAAAAAGTGACGAGCTTCCTCCCAATAAACCCGAGAATAATAAAGAAGACTCTGAGCTTCAGCCAAAACCAATCTCTTTAAGCATCTCGCTCTAACATGTTCAAATCAAACAATTCTCACTTACAAAGCCTCTCTCAATCCTCCTACTCTTTGTAGTATCACAGCACCTAAAACTCTAATGACTAAATAGCACGGAAACTCTTCGCAAAGCAATCTCTAAAGCTGGAAGCCCTTAGGGACCAAATCATAACTCTGAGGAATAAAAATTAAATGATGGGTCAATCATTGTAGTATTACGATATCCATCGGGAAGAGAAAGTGCTCCTTGAGTAAATTCAGAAGGTGCGGAAAGAGCAGGAGATAATCCTTGAGAAGATCAGCAACTGCTCGAAGATATAGAATGAAACAACTTCCGAGTAGTACTACTTATGGCAGAAGAAGAAGAAGACTGACGAGCATCAGAAGAAGTTACAGGCCTTGGAGCTGCAGAACTAGGAGGAGAGCGAGCACTATAAAAACATATATATCAGCTATGGCAAGGCCATTGACCAGGCCAAGCAGGACATCGTGAACATTGCTGAAGAAATTGTGAAGTGGCAGATTGAGGGCAACGAGCAAGATGTTGCTGAGGATGAAGTCGAGCAACATCGATATGAATAGGAACTGAGACGAGTTAAGGAAGAGGAGGAGGAACTAAGAGCCACCGTTAACTTGATGAAGGAAGATAACGCAATTCTAAACGAGCAGTTTAAGTATACAACCGAATAGACTTAATCTTCACTGAATAAAGCATTCTAAACAACGAAGAGTGCTTTGCTAAAGAACTTACTCCTGATTAAAATGAACATATAGGAAAGTGAAGCGGTGCCACCTCCATCGACCGAAAAAGAAGAGCGGGTTGCTATTCTAATCTAATAGTATGAACGCAAGATGCAATAGATAGATTCCTCATTAAGCTAATAAATCCATCATAAAATTCCAAACATTGTGAATGCTTATGATTGGCATTCGATAAGCTGGTAGCAATATCTTGGCCCATAAAACGACCAATCCACCAAGAACTATGAGAAGCATCAGCAATACTTACAATAGCTCTAATAAATCGAGTAAGCAATTGGCAAGTGCGATGATTAGTTGAGGAATTTGATCAATGAGACAGTCGAGTTCCAGCAAAAGAATAACTAAATTGAACAAGCAATTAGTAAGGCTAATAGGAACAGTACGATCAGATGATAAGTTGGTTGTATGTATTACTGGGGTGCTCATTTATTAGTATGTGAGCCTATTATGTGGTGTGATCGGTCTATGTTTTTGTTAGTTAGTTAGTTTGTTTGTTTGCTTGCTTGTATGACGAACTAATTAATTAATGAGATGATAGTTATTGGGTTGTGAGATCATTATGAGTATCAGGAGTATTTAAATGAATAAGATAGTTACAAATATAAGCGAATCATATAATCAATAATCAATACCTAACAATGTTCTCAAAGTCCCCCATAAACCTCATTTATCGCCAACCTAAAAAAACAACAGGAGAATCGCTTGAAGAATCCGTCGAACCTGATTACCAACATCTTCTTGAAGTCTACAGTAACCGCATAAATCCAATGAATCTCCCCATGAGCACGTTCGCACATTTCTCCTATCTATAATTCCCGTATCATTTCATGGCCTAACAGCGAACAAACTATATTCTCGAGCGCTAATATCAGTTATTTCAAGAGCAATGCGACATTGTGAAGCGTCGAAATATAAAGAATATTGGCAATGTGCTCATTACAAGGATGAGCAATCTGAAGTAGTGGCTTCCAATCGAGTATTTCTATATCAATAGGAAGGACTTGGCTATAGTGAAGAATACTGCTGAAGAGCTTACCTCTGCTGGACTCAGAGAACTCGCACTCAGGAGCCAACTTGCTTAAAAAAACACGAACAAGCAATAGATAACATTCACGAGAGACAACAATGCTGGCAACATCTCAAACTGCATCAGCTGCACTGGCAATTAAATAGGCAGAAACCATCTGAAACTCAGGTTTTCATAGCTCGAGTAAAGATAAAACAGCTTAGTGACTACGCTAATACTTAGCTGGAAATCAATCCAAAAAGGCAACAGCAACGACAAATTGACGAGGCTGCTGGCCAAAATTCCATAATGTTGCATAAAGAGCATCATCAGATATGTCACCGACTATAACAAATACCAGTTTTAGTTGATTGCATTCGGCAGATAAACGGGCATCTATAACACCGAAATTAAGGGATCCTACTTGCAGCTCAGAAAATAAATCATTATCAGCGATGGGAATGGCCGAAGGCAGCAGGAGTACCGGATAAATGCCAATTTTAACATCAAGATCAAGTTCATGAAGATAATCAAGCTCCATGAGAAATCTCCCAACGCCAACACTCTCCCATACGATGAGAGTGGATATTACCAGGCATTGCAATCGTTTGTCTACCAAGTGAGCAGCTATATGACATAAATAACAAGCATATCGGACAAGCATTTCGGATACTTAAATGACCTGCCCAAGAGTTATAATGATTCCTTCTTGGACTTCTAGGCGCTCATCATTAAAATTAAAAGCCAAAACTAAGACAAATACCATGTGATTACCAACTATAAGGAGAAATTCAGGATTGGAAATGGTAATTTTGATATTGTGGTCCCTTGTGCATCCTTGACAAGGGAGTAAGAGCAAGCTTGCATCATTTATTGCAGATAAAGGAATAAATGGATATTGAAGAGTTCTTTAGAAGAGGGAATTTGGATTAAAATGAAGAATAGGGAGGGCTATAGAATTAGGGGAGAGACAATCTTAAAGGTCGGGTCCAAAAACTTGTTTAAAGTTTAGATTAATCCTTGATTATAGTACACTTGTTGCCAATATTTACATGCCTCATGTACTCACTACTGAGTATGAATCAAGGCTGTTGTCAAAGTGGATGTCTAATTTAGTGTTACACTACTTTGGTTCTATCTATCATTCTATCACAAAATAGATAAATTGATCCAGTTGGCATAACTCAAGTATCAGCGTTTACACATATATATGTGTTACTATCTAAAAATGCATGTTTTTATATATAAATGTATATGCATATCCTATAGTATGCGATTAATTAATAAAAATCACCCAAGTTTCGCCGAATGCAAAGATGGGAGCTAATTCCTTGCAACCCTGATATTATTTCTCTTATTTTGGCTCTGACTCACCCTTATCGAAGCTTCATCATCCCCATACTTCACATGCCTCCCAAATATCTTATCATGCATATAAACCAGAATGTTATCATTCGACAATATTTTAATCAACAACTATAGTTTATCTTCTTTTCTAAACTCTTCAAGTGTGCACTCCTTCACTTGTTTTCGCACTGCGATATTCTTCTTTATTTCATTGACAGTTTCGATGAAGAAGTTTTACATTTATCCTGAGTCATTCAATAGTCTTGAGTTTAGCATTATTAGTTCCCGATTTTGTTTCTTTAAGTGGTTCAACTACTTGTGGATACGTGAAACTTCGTGGAATGAGTATTAGGGGTTTAGGCTGAATTAGGAACTTTGGGATTTCTCATGTACTGATTGCATCTTGCTTTTGTAGCTGCGCTCATTGGTTAGTAGTTTTGAGAACTGTCTTTTCTTGCTGGGGTGTTCGATCCCTATTTCTGTCGAGAATGTCGGGATTTATTCATGGGCTTGCACATTCGATGCAATTTGGTCTTCGAACTTGGTCTTGATTCGGATCAGATCTTTGATTTTTTCTTCAAGTCTCTTGATTTAAGACTTGAGAATCGCTTTCTCCAAGATGCTTTACTTTTGCTCGAAAGTTTTCTTGTCGATCCTATCCATGAGTTTCTTTTCTCGTAATTCAAGCTCATTAACCTTTTTGAGCAGTATGGACATTTTGCCTTCATTTTCGTAAGATGAAATCTGGGCCTCTTTGATTTGCAGTTAAACTTACAACTTTCTGAAATCTTCTTTAATTTTTTGCATATGCTGTTTGTAGGCTTCTAAGAATTAGGTTTATTGGGCTTTTAAAATACCATCTACTTTGGATTCCATGTTGTTGGTAAATGATTAAAGACTTTGAATCGATTTCACAATGTCAGACATATGTTTCTAGAAATCATTAAATATTTACTTTATACTATTCGCTTGTAATGCTGGGGATCGCTAGTAGAGAATTCTTTACGGTGCTCATTATTTTTATTTACTTATTATTATTGCAAATTCAATAAAGCAATGCAGTCAAGCCATTCTAAATTGAAAATAGCAAATATGGCATTGAGCCAGAAGACATAAAGCGAACTATTCATTTTTTTATTTTTTGAGAAAGTTAAACCAAGTCAGATTTTGAATTCCGCCAAAGGGCAACACAATAATCGTTGGGCTCGAATGATCAATCAATCAAAATTAGAGAACAAAATGCCAATGAATAAAAGATCTTTCTTGTCGGAAACATTGATGTAGCGATTTATCTATACATATTTCTTGCGATCAAATACTGCTCAAGCCGGTCAATTCTCACGGATCTGACACGACAGGGGTTTCAAGTTTCAATGCCCTATAAAATAAATCGAATATCCTTATTCGCAGTTGAGAGCATAAAAAATATCGATAAATAAGTTTGGTTTAAAAATCCTTTGTGGATCCCTGATTTCATAGCGAATGAGATAAAATGGCAGAAGATCTTTGACTAATATATATATATAATCAAACGCGTCTTTCACGGGGATATCTTTTACTAATATACAAATTACAAAACATAAATAAATATTCAAATATTTATGTAATATATGCTGATATTTCTAGAATGCGATTAGAGATTTAAAAAATAATAATTCGAAAAATAACGAAGGAGAATCTTTCTTTAATCATAAATAATCAATTCTGCTGCTGAAAAGTTTGAGAAATGATTTTAATTGCTTAGTATTTTTTAAGAATTTTCAAGAATTTAATTTTTTCATAAAGGCTAAGAGCTTAGAGTTATTTTGAAAATGCAATATAAATCGCTCAAAAGCCCTTGATTCAGATTATTACTGAAAAAATGGGGCTGGAAAGCTGTGATCAGCATTTTTGGGAAGTCAGTGATTTCCATAATTTTTATTAGCAAAATTTCCATCATCTCAAAAGAGATGAGAAGATCGGATAGATAGCCTTTATTTCTGCATAGTTTGTAACCAATAACTGCAGGGTTGGCAACACAAGCAAAATCTTCAAAAGAAATATTTAAATTTGCACGAGTTATATGTTTTATATATTAATTTCAAAGGTATGCCGTAAAGTAATTCTTCAGAGGAAAGCTATGTCTCAGAAGCGAGACAAAGGTATAAGAAGATTTCACAGAAGGTAAATTCGACGATATCCTTTAGACCAGGGCCAAACTTATCAATATTGTATTGGTTAATCGTCAAAAAATAAACGCTGCTGCCAAATTTCTTAAACTAAACGAGTCAACAGCAAAGATGATCGTTAAAAAGTATCAGAAGCTAGATCCTGTCAAACAGCAACAGTTTATGGAGCCTCTTTTCGCCTAAAAAAGGCTAAATCCACGGCCAATCCCAGAAAAGACTGTGAAACATCCACCTGCAATTCAAGAAAAGAGTATAAAACCCAATGAGGTTGACGAACAGATTAAAATTCCGGCTTTTTAGCCTACATTATACTATTGTTACTTCATTTATATGCCAGGTACTTAATAACAGCTACTTGATAGTTCATGAGGTTTTATTCAACATTCAAATCATGTTTAAACAGTAGAAAGTATGGCATTAAAAGATTAGCATAAAGAGATATTATTTCATAAGAATAGCAATAATCCAAAATCACTTCACAAAGTATCTAAAACGCACAGAGTAACAGATCTGTCTGTCAATAGACATTCTAGTTTATAGAGTCGGACAATCTAAAGAAGGCTGGGACCTCTTCCAGTGATATATTATTTAAATCGCATTATACCATATTACGCAATTAGAATGAAACTAAACCAAATTAAATAAATACATAATCTTATGATTCTCACGAGCTGTAGTTTTGTCGACTAGGAGTCGGGGTATCTTGTGTCAATTGCATCACTTCTGAAGACTTAAGCTTCTTCAAAATCTGACAAATTAAGCAGCTAAGTCTTGAAAATTATGGCCTTCATTATCCAAAAATATGTTGCTAGAATAGATAGTCAATATGATGCCATTCAAAGAAATGGATATATACTTTCAAATAAGCGTCTACAGATACAATTACTGACAAGTGTTATTAAATATATTTGAGTATGAATGTCGCTCAAATTGGCATATTCGAGTTTCACATGGAATCAAAATGTCTTTTTGGTCATGATGTTGTAGAAATCTTACTTTGTGATTTACCTGCCGTTTGTAGATGCCCGCTGAAGCATTTCTTCCAATTCGGAAACATTCATGGTCTATCCGAGTTATTTGGCGACTCTCCTGATATTGTTGATGTTGATAGATCCTGTTTTATCGTCGTCGAACAAGTTGAAGATTTGATTAATGCCATTCTACGTGATCAATGGATGTATGTACTCTGCTTTCTTTGTCACCGAGTTTGGCAGTGATGGAGTCCAAGAATTCTTCGAAGTCGATTTATCTACCCTGGCTTTCTAAGTCAGCAATCATGTGGAAGATGGTGGGGTTCTTGGCTTCGAATCCAAGACTTTGCATGGCTGACTTGAGTTATCTAGATTCTAATTTGAGATACCTTGGGTCAATTTTGCCAGTGGCTTCAGTATCGAATAAATTGAAAGCCTCTCTGAGTTCTTCGACTTCATCTTCAGTCAATCCTGGTCGGTTCACTTTCTTGGGTGCGCCTCGTGGAGCTCCTCTTCCTTTCATGATATATATTACAATAAATTATTAAAAATCTGCACATTTTTCATTGAATTTTAAATATCTATTAGTTACCTGCTCTCCAATATAATATGCCTTCGACATTCATATCCCAAATCTTATCCTCGATATTTTAGAGATTATTGCTCTATGTTGGCCAATCCCACCCAATTCATGTGCACAGGGCTAATCGGGATGATATAACTCTTTACATTCTTTTATTGTTATTTGTGATTGAAATTTCAATAGCAATATGTACCTATGCCACAATTATCGGCTTGAATGGTTGCTAAGGTTGAGATCAATGGCAATGAGGATACATAAATATCTATGTTTTTCTGTTTATCCATCTTCTGATTCAAAACAGTCATAAAATATCAATCATTCCTTTAACTCTTAAATCAAAATGGCCCAATTTCAATGTGATAATCTCAGAGCAATTAAATAATATAGAAAAACCAATCATCTAATCGAGTTGATTGGATAATCGTAGAATAATAGGCCATTTAATTTCGAGTAAAAGCAGTCTAATGTCATGGCAACTGAGCATTTATAATAATATGAGCGAACGATGTGGGTTCATATTAAAATAATTTAAAAATGCTAAGCATCAAGGAATTGTAGGGATTGATGGAGCTTCTGAACAGAAAGGAAGAGACTCTCGAGCGAGTCGAAGAGATATTTTTGTCGAAGTTCAAAGATAGCTGCTCAGTGTTCAGGGCATCGTACGCCCTGTCAAATCTGCTCTCCCTTAATGTTCATATGAATATATGAAGCTTCTCACCTCGTCACAGAGAATTCCTGCCATTTTCCTTCTCATCGAGAACTACAAAAACGAAGGAATTAGTCACCACCCGTTCGGAGCCACAATCTTCCAAATCACACATGAAACCCTTGAGCCATTCGAGCGATTGATGATCGGAGATATGATCATAGATTTAAAGCGAGAATAAGTACTAATATTTAAATTGCAGTATTCTAGATTCACAATCGAAATCCTGCATGAAAAATCGCAAGCCCTAATCACAGCAGTTGAGGAACGAATCGAAATTAAGAGCTTATAGGACCAATTTCTAAAGAACCTCCCATAAGTAAGATACTTTCTATGTCCTAGATCTCCAAAAAAGATCAAAGCTCGGTGAAGAATGTATTGCGAGATTTCGTCGATAAAGAGAAACAATATGAAATCCCAGAGTACAGTGTCAGTGTGGCCAGTATAAAGTAAAGCTAGATTGGCCATGAGCTATTCAATGTTGGTTTCATGAGACCTATGCCCAAGTTTCTCGATATCAGTCAATCAGAATTTCATTGGTTCTCTCCCAGCATTGCCATCAACGTGGAATGGGATAAGCACTCTGAAATGTAGAAGAAAGTAAGTAAAGCGAAACTGCTTTTGAAAAAGTCAATAAACCAACGTCTAACAAAAGATTAATCGACTGAAATTTAATGCATCCTCGATGCAGATCCAACAACTGTTCTCATTCTCGATATCTCAACTGAGATGATTGCGCCAATGATCAATCAAAATCCATTTTTGGTGGTGGCTTTTTACGTCAAGCTTTCTAATTACCCTATATTTTAAAACTACCTGGATGCATTGCTCGAAGGAGAAGCGAGCCTGCATACCATTGACGTGACATCCAAAATTATTAAGGCTGTGAGAGTTCCCAATGCCTTTACACTGAGTTTTACAAATTCGATAATGGAGAAAGTAATGGCAGATAAGGGGAACAAAGATCAATAAAAATTAGCGCGATATGTGATCGGATTTATTAAAAACTTGAAAAAGAATAAGATTTTAAATTTATCCGATTTGCAGAACAATCTCAATGCGTTTCTCCAGTAGTTCAATATGATGGATGAAGTTCTAGAGCTTCAGCAAATAAAAAATAACCTAATTAGCAAATAATGACCAACGTCAGGCACTCTGTCGGCTCATATCTCGATTATCTACGAATCATTATGATTATTAAAGTATGTATATACCATCTGGCAGTAATGTCAGCATTATACAAGAGTATCTATGTATATATATATGCATGTTGGCAACTTATATCTACTAGCTCATTCTATCTATAATATACACACTATTACAATATTGCATGAAGGAAAGACTGTCTCCATTGCTCATATATACAGGGTTGCTCTATATGTTTCTCATAGGCCTTACTATTGCTGTCGAAACTAAGTTTACCTTTTGGCTGTGCAGTTTTCTGCTTGTGCTATATAGTATATTCATCTTGTATCTATTCAAAAATCAGCAAGATCCAAGCAGGAATGGGTTGTGCACAGGGTTGGGGTTGGGGTTGGGGTTGGGGTTGGGGTTGGGGTTGGGGTTGGGTTGGGTTGGGGTTGGGA
>NW_028282717.1:0-19837 GCF_059751285.1 Brachycentrus maculatus
TAAGAAACACCAGGATAAGGGAAATATGCGAGATCAAAGATGTCGTTAAGTGGGGAAGGCAACAAGGAGGAGACAATAAGGAGACAATGGTATGCGCATGTGAGGAGAATGGAACCATTCAGACTCCCCCACATTGCTTTGCATCGCCAGTCCCAAGGTAGATGACTCCCAAGCAAATCACTAAAGAGATGGATTGACAGTTGGGAATCGACATCGCAGGAGGCTAATTTCTATTTAATGCAGGCTACAAGGCCTACACTAAACAGAAGAAGAAGAAGGTTTATTTATGGTTCACAAACGATGAAAAACACATTAAATGAATTGAAATATAGTCCAATACAAATCGTTCAAATAGTTTTCATCAATTAGATGAGAACACAACAAACTTACCGAAACAAGTAAAAACACAGGTTGAATACATATTTAAAGAAACAATAGAAATTTGGTCGTAAAAAAAGAGAAATAACAATAAAAAGTTTTCAAATAAAATAAAAACATAAAGGCAAAATTAAACTAAGCTTCGAAATCAAGTATGTTGTATTATATTATCACCCGAACGCAACAAGCCGTATAACGTAGGTTCTGGTAAAGTGTTATAATTAGCTGATAATATTTTGAAAATGTAAACACTAAAAGCTCTTTTTATCGCAACATAGATGTCTCTAGTGAACTCTCGCACACTGTGTTTCGAGTTTGATTCTTAATATCTAGAAGTTTCAAGAATTTGAGTAGTATGGTTGTCAATCATGGGAAGAATGGTGAATGTTGCACATGTCGCTCACTCCTTTCAAGAACGTCATAAATCAAAAAACATGATTTTTCAGGAGAACGTTTTTAAAGTTTAAAATTATAATGGAATGTATTAAAAATAAATATCAAGCTACTTATTGAACTTTTTACTGTGCAACAGATCTTTTTAGGTAAAACCTGAAGGTTTTTTCTCCATTTGAAAAATATTTTGCATATTTCAAAAAATTATTTAAAAATACATTTTCTTCAAAATGCAAAAACAACACTTTCTGCCCTGTAGCAGGTAAATATTAAGATAAAAATATGCCTCTTTTGCTGGGATAAACTACATTTTCTGGGCATTCTGAAAACACGCACAACTGAAAATTGACGATTTTTGATTTATGACGTTCTTGAAAGGAGTGAGCGATGTGTAACTTGATCACTTAACCAGTCTATGACAGACTTTCGTATTCTTCTTCATCTATAATGAGATGTCAAAAAATGTAAAATAAATCGTTTTATTGAATTAATTTACTACGTTTCAAAAAATCATGGAAAAAAAATACAATTACTTTTTTGATAATTCATGATTAAATTGTATGTTTTTCAATTTAAGCAGAAAGTCCTCTTTTCAAATGTTTATGTTCTAGCTGCACACACACACCCACAACTCTAACCAAATAAGGCAGTTGGTATTCCTTGAAACCACCGCGGGGTACGGACATGACATTTAGAAAAGATCTCCTTTATGTATTAAAAAATGGGATTTTCCATAAAACTTCGTCTTAAGATAGAGAGAAACCTCTAAAAGAGTCATAAAATACGTCCATAAACTTTATTTAGTGATTTTAAAATCAATAGAGTTCTCATTATTATTGAATTGAATGATCGAATCAAACTTTATACAACTCCCATCTCATAACTTTATATTCAACAGTATTTGTTTTGGAAGTTTGGTTAGTAATATTTTTTTCTTAAATCGTTTTATAGAATAAAACAACAACATTTGATATGCTGATAGTTCTTTTTTATACATTTTTGTATATTTTATTTATTGTTTCAATATGACAAACAATATGATTTAAGCAAAGGAACACTGAGGAAAAATTGGCGTCATCAAATATTTCAAATGCTTTTCTGATTTTTTCAATCATAACCTTTTGCCAATTGGTGAATAATATATATTTTACTTAAAGCCTTACTCCATTTCAAAACATTAATATTTATTAACAAAATAAAATTCTACTGTGCTTAACCTTTGCAATACGACCACCTCTATGTGACTGATGAATGACAGAGGTAAATGAAGTGGCCGAATAGTCGGTACTTTATTAGATAGTATTTGGGTTGGCTATCTGAAAGTAGGGGACCTGTCACATACTTATCACGGTGAACTGTATCACTGCTGACCTGTTTACTCTAGGATATTTCATGTTTCAACCCAACGTGTACAGGTGGGTTGAAAATGACCGGTCAGTTATTTTTCGTTTCATTTATTCGGCATTTTTGTGGAATATCATGAATATTTTAAATGTCAAAATGAAACATTTGTACAAGATCACTCTTAAAGTGTTTTTTGTGTATACACAACTAGTTTTGAGAACTACGGATGTTCTCATCTAAAGGCAAACACAAACTTTTTATTGTGAATCTGAGTTTTGAAATTTGAGTAGCGTGAATGCTACTCATGTATAAAATGATCACTTAAACTAGCCTATGATTGGTTGTAAGCCTTGTAAATACACAGACTACCATATTCTTCTTTATCTTATTCACATATATCTAAAATATCCTGGTGTAAAATGGTACCAAAAATAACAGGTCAAATTATAAGCTGCGTTAAATTTAAAATCTTGTTTTCAGACATTTCCCAGTATGTAAAAATAATCCGGGGTTCAAATCCTGTAAACATCCAAAAAGGGTCTCCGCTAAATTAAAGCTTTCTTAATCCAACATAGATGGCTGCTGTGAGCTCATATCTACTGTACCATGAGATTGATCATATATCTATGTCGTTGTCAATCATGGATAGAATGGTCAATGTAACTTGTATGTAAACTGATCACTTAACCAGCATATGACAGGTCATAAGGTCTGTAAATACCCAGACTTCCAATTTCTTCTACATCTATGTTGAGGTGTCAAAATAAATGACATACTACATTTATTTAAATTTTAAATATTTAAATTTGGATTAGAGAATAAATTTTATTTAACCAATTAACGCATATCACCAGGACACGAATTTGACTAAAAAATTGTCCAAATTATGACGTAATTTTAACCTTGTTTAATCAACACTATCTACAATGTTATAAGAAGTATCCATCTTCGTCAGGGAGGTTTTCCTTAGAATTAAATGAAGCCTTTATTTGGTTATTACCCCTAATGGTCCGTTAGACTCAAATGATTAAGATTAATTGAAATTTTCTCGGGTTTTCTTGAAAATTTCACCGCACCTGGTATATTGCCTTTAAAAATATTTTTTAAATGATTTTTTTTTATCTAAAGAAACCTGTTATCTGGTGACTGTGATTTGAATTTTTAAGTCAAATGAAAGTCAGTTTAAAAGCTTAAATAAATCTTTTTATATAAATCATATACTTCACTATCGCGAAATACCGTCTCACCTTTTTTATTAGAAAACTACTTGACAAAATGTTGAAAAATGTAAGAACTGCATTCGATTTGTCAGTAAAGCCGTGTGTGAAATCCGCAAGGGGAGTTATGTTTTCCTAACACCAGTAAACCCATATTCCCGTTAATATTGTACTTTCTTCCCGTTTCACGCGGTTTCTTTAGACTCCCGTTAAGTAAACAATATATCAAAAATATAATCGATTAAAAAATATATATCATTGCATTAATTGATTCGACTCAACACTTTATGGAAATACATATTAATTCTCAATTTAAGTTTAATTTGGTAATTACCACTATTTCTTAAAACCTATTGTGACACTTGTTTCGATGCATTTCGCACCATTTTCATGCTGTATTTGAAACACGTGTCACAATAGATTTCAAGAATTAGTGGTAATCTTTAGTAAAACTTAAATTAAAAAATAAAAATGTTCGTTTGTTCAAAATGTTATATCTCCTAAAGTAATTCATTAATTAGATTGAAATTTTGACACAATTTTGCATTTAATACGAGCGTATTTTTAATAAATTAATTTAACTAACGACAATGGAATCGAAACTATTGAAAATGATAAATGTCAACAGCTGTCAAGAAAGACGAGAAATATTACAATTGTGTTGCATGTTTTGATATTATGTTCAACAGATGTCACAGGTATAAACATGTCGCTCACTCCTTTCAAGAACGTCATAAATCAAAAATCGTCAATTTTCAGTTGTGCATGTTTTCGGAATGCCAATCAAATTTACTATATCTCAGCAAAAGCGACATATTTTTAACTTAATATTTACCCACTACAGGGCAGAAAATATTGTTTTTGCATTTTGAAGAAAAGGTTTTGTTTAAATATTTTTAAAAATATACTTAATATTTTTCAAATGGAGAAAAAACCTTCAGGTTTCACATAAAAAGATCTTTTGCACAGTAAAAAGTTCAATAAGTGGCTTGATATTTATTTTTAATAAATTGTGTTATATTTTTAAACTTTAAAAACGTTCTCCTGAAAAATCTAGTTTTTTGATTTATGACGTTCTTGAAAGGAGTGAGCGATATGCGCCATAGATGTGAGTAAAAAGCACGTGTGTATTCGAATGTAACGTTGTATAAAAAGGTTAAAGTTCAATCAGTGCATAACATATGAGGATATTTGAGATTTTAAAGATCTAATATTCACATTTTATTTGATATAGATTGTTATTTGTATTGAAATTCCAATTGAGAATTGTTTTGTGTTTCAACATCGCGCTTCTAAGGAACATATTTATTAGATTAAATTAAATGTTGAAATAGAACGGAGGAGATAATTAATTGAAAACGAATATCATTTTCAAAGGATTATTCGACGTTCAATTCCGATTGAAAAAACAGATGTGTTTGAATGCTTTAGAAATAACATTTCAAATAATATAACCATTTATCTTTGTGGATATATATTAATTCATCCGCCTACAGTACAAAGCATAATCACATATTACCACTAACAAGAATAGTATTACGCAAATACAGTGAAACCTCTATCTACCGTTTTTAAAGGGACCTAATAAACGATGAATGTGGGAAAACAATGCATGCGGGATTAAAAGGTCAATACGCAAGTAGATACGACTGATTAAAGATATCGTCCTCCGTTTATATATATATATATATATATATATATATATATATATATATATATATATATATATATATATATATATATATATATGTGTGTGTATATATATATTATGTAAGCTATCCTTTCTAACGGGCATTTTTTAAATATAATAAACGTAGATTTAAACAGTTATACCGACTTTGATATCATATTAAATTTGATATCGGGACTTGAGTTTTGACAGTTGTGTTTGTCAGTTCATATATTACATAGCTCCAATAATTTTGTCATATTTTGAGTTTTTTTCGATATTTCATAAGTTGTTTATAGTTTAAATGGTTGCTGATTAAGGATTACTTCTCAGATAAGCCAAATCTATCGTTATTTTATTATTTTAATTCTTAAATTTCGTACTTTATTATTTTCCTAGCTGTAATAGTAAATTGCAACAATAATATTTTTTAGTTGCATATAATATTTTTCGTTTATATATATATATATATTTTTCTTTCTATACACTCATTGGATTATTTCTGAATAAGTATGGAAAGAATTAAAACACGTCGTAAGGAGCCTCCCGACATCCCATCTACATCTTCTTCCAACTCTTCATTACCCACGTCTCCAATCCTCCCCAACAAAATCAGAAAAATTTCTAAAACTGATTCTGCCAAAGATATTCATAATGCAACTCCGAAAACCTTATCCCCTTCAACATCTAATGATCCTTCTTCCTTACAGTCAGAATATATCAAAAACAAATACACAGAAAGAGACAGTGGACCTTTCTGCGTTTTTGTCCAAAAAAACGTTGTCCCCAATTCTTCTTTCTCTTTGAATATCATCGATTTTGGCAAACTTTTGCAATTCCTAAATATTCCTGGTATTGTTCCTCGTGCAGGAATAAAATCTATCGGCCGAAACCGGATTTCTGTACAATTTTTGACATACTCAGCGGCAAATAGTTTTATTGATGATAATGCTTTGGAAACATATGACTATAAAGTATTTATCCCGTACCATATGGTCTCTCGCATGGGCCTGGTCAGGGGTATCCCTTTAGAGTGGACCCATGAAGAGATTGTAAAAAATATCGAGGTTCCAAATGAATGTGGTATGATTACAAAATCTCGAAGACTATCAAGAAAAGTCACTTCGCCTGTAGACCAAAAATTCTCGTGGGTACCCACCCAAACTGTTATTCTTACTTTTCAAGGGCAGATTCTCCCTAAAAAGATATTTTCATTCTATTCGGTAATAGACGTTGAGCTATACATCTATCCTACAATTCTTTGTTTCGCATGCTGTCGTTATGGACACGCCAAGACAATTTGCAGGTCCAAACCTAGATGTTTCAAGTGTGGATTGGAGCATATGGGTGAGACTTGCGAAGTTGAAATTCAGAATGCTACATGCGTAAATTGTTCAGGTAATCATTTAGCTACCAATAGAATATGTCCTGAATATTTGAGGCAAAATTTAATAAAGAGGAGCATGACTGAACAAAATATTTCATATAACGAGGCTGCCAAGTCCACATTTAGCAAGGGAAAATCATACGCAGATATTACAAAGTCTACCACTTCCTCACAATCCCGTAATATCCAACAATCTTCTCATTCACAACCTTTGTCGTATAACAAGACGGTTTATAAAGAATCCGCTCCGAGGTCATTGTTTCTTCCTAACATTAGCAAATCAACTCTTGATAAATTAAAGTCCATTTCCTTTTTACCGTATACAAATTCTCCCGATGGTTGTGCTCTTCAGTCTGGCAATAAAGAGGCCAGTGTTACAACACCTGATAATTTATCACAAGTACTTTCTCAATTAATCATACTTATTACCTCAATTTTCGAAAACTCCCCCCAAAAACCGTACAACGCTGCCAAAACCACTTCCAATTCAACTCTCCAAAATCACAATGCCTCACAAAATTCCAATCTCCTCTAATAACATAATCACCCCTATTACACAAGACTCTCATCTTAACGAGATGGAGTCAAAATTATCTATCTTACAGTGGAATTGCCGTAGTGCTATTTCGAATAAAATAGATTTATGTTCCCTTCTAAAGGAATACAAAATTGACATAGCTGCTTTATCAGAAACCTGGTTCAAGCCAGGATACAACTTTGTTATCCCAGGTTATATTTGCCTGCGTGATGACCGACCCGATGGTAGAGGAGGAGCAGCCCTTCTTATTAAAAACCATCTTCACTATTCCCACATCCTAGTCCCTAACTCCTCATCTTTCCAAATTGTTGCAGCATCTATAAACAATGTATCCTATATTTCAGTATATATTCCCCCTAACATCCCTTTTGATCTGTCTGGCTGGAATAATATAGTTAAATTGTTACCCAAATCATTTTTCATACTAGGTGATTTCAACGCACATTCTCTCAGCTGGGGGAGTGCTTATACAGACCGCTCAGGTAGGAACATCTTAAGTTTCGTTGATGATAACGATATATGTATTCTTAACGACGGTTCTCCTACCAGATTAAGTTCTCCATCTCATAGACAGAGCGCTGTTGATATCTCATTATGCTCTAACGATTTAGCATCCAGGGTAACCTGGAGTATCTTAGACGATCCTCATTCGAGTGACCATTTCCCAATCACTATTCACATACCTCTTAAGTCTCGCATCACCCCTAGAACTCAAAACACCATTTATAATTTTAAAAAAACTGACTGGACTAACTTTGTTAGTATTTTGGAAAAAAATAATTCCAAATCTCATCCTGCGAGCGACTTCGATATCCCACTGGAGTATTCTAAATTTATAGACACAATTATGTCCGCAGTTAATTCTACCACCCCTAAAATAAATCCAAAGACTCGGAGGAATCCGTCGCCATGCCCTTGGTGGGATTCCGAGTGCAGTCTAGCTGTTAAAAATAGAAAAAATTGTATGTCCAAATATAAAAATGATATGAGTGAATTAAATTTTTTGGAGTTTAAAAGAGTTCAAGCTGAGACAAAAAAAATATTAAAACAGAAAAAACGAATAGGATGGAAATCTTTCTGTTGCGCTCTCTCACCTCAAACCCCATTGACAGATGTTTGGACAGCCATACGAAAATTTAGGTCCCCATCTTCTTCGTCACTCAGAAAAATTTCCGATGATTCAGCTTGGATCTACGATTTCGTTGACAAATTGGCACCTTCTCATGTTCCAACAATCCAAGAACTCCCATCCCACTCTTCAGTCATTCTCAATCAAGAATCTTGGTTTGACTCACCTTTCCAGATTGAGGAGTTATTACTTCCCCTAGAATATGTTAAAATCTCATCCCCCGGCTTAGACATGATCCCATACTCTTTGATTCAAAAATTTCCACAACAAATTTTACTTAAATATATTAATATACTAAATAAAATATTTGAAACTGGAATAATTCCAGCTGATTGGAAAATTCAGCGGATAATCCCTATTCTAAAACCTGATAAAGACCCAATGAAGGGAGATTCATACCGCCCCATAGCGTTATCTTCGTGTATGCTAAAGCTTTTTGAACATATGATAAAAAATAGAGTAGACTGGTTTGTAGAGAGCAATTCCTTACTGTCTGCTTCACAATTTGGTTTCCGTAAAAACAAATCAACCACCGATAATCTCTCTATTTTCTCAACAGATATTCGAGTAGCGTTTTCTCAAAATGAATGCACCGCTGCAGCTTTTATCGATATTTGTGGAGCTTATGATAATGTGGACCTTAATGTGCTCAAAATTAAACTATGCTCGTTAAAGTTTCCTTTTAAGATTGTTCAGGTGATTCTAAATATATTAAAAGAAAGAACTATTATTGTAAATGGGATGTATAAAAAAATAGAAAGAAAAATCTGGAAGGGCCTCCCTCAAGGATCTGTACTTAGTCCTTTACTATATAATATCTATACTTTCGATCTGGAATCAACAGTCTCGGGAAAATGCAAAATCTTGCAGTATGCGGATGACATTGTAATATATATTTCACATAAAGATATGAAAACTGCTATTAATAAACTTGAATCAGCCTTGACTTCTCTCAATACTTGGTTCACTTCTAATTGCCTTCAACTATCTCCTTCAAAAAGCCAAATAGTATTGTTCTCGAAAAAACATAAAATCCCATTTAACTCTATAAAATTTGACAATATCTCCATTCCTATAAGTAATCAGGCTAAATTTTTAGGAATTATTTTTGACAGGAAATTGTCATGGGCACCTCACATAAATTCTGTAATCACAAAATGTGAAAGAAAAATTAACCCTCTCCGAGCTCTAGCAGGAGTTTGGTGGGGCTCTCATCCTCTTACTCTAAAACTATTTTACAACGCTTTTGTTAGAAGCCAATTAGACTATGGCAGTATCATAATTGACCCCCTCCCAATATACTTATTGAATAAACTGTCTGTTATTCAATACAAATGCTTAAGAATCATCCTGGGTGCGATGAAGTCTTCCCCCACAAATGCCCTCCAATTAGAAGCTATGGATCCTCCTCTAGACATTAGAAGACAATATCTATCTGACAGATACATGATAAAATGTTTAGCTTTTGAAAATCACCCATCTCTTTTGGCATCTAAGAAATTACTAAACTCTGTAACATCTAACCGTGTGTTACATAATAGGCCTTATCCAGCACTCGCAAAAAGTTTTGAAAAACTGTCAAAATTTATCCCACAAATATTCCGATCTCCCACCCCCTCCCTTTATAACTTCCCTTACTCTCATCATATTTTTTCCCCAAATATTATAACCCACATTGGAGTAGGGACTAAATCCCCTAGTCCGATTTCCCTTTTCAACTCCATAATTGAATCAAAATGGAAAGACTGGTCTTTATTCTTCACAGACGGATCCAAATTGGAAATATCTGGCTATTCAGGGGCTTCTTTTTACAGTCACGATGATGGTTACTGTGCCCAATTCCAACTTCCTCAACCTTCGTCAGTTTTTACTGCGGAATGCTTGGCTTTAAGAGAAACTCTTTCCTACATTATGACCAAAAAGTTTGAAAGGTGCCTCATTTTATCCGACTCTCTAAGCTCTCTTCAAAAAATTAGCAGCAATCCCTTCAAACAAGCCCAATCCCATTTAATATTCCAAATCCGTGAGAAATTATATTTACTCAAAGAAAAAAACGTTCAGGTTTCTCTCGCCTGGATTCCAAGCCACCATGGCATTCCGGGAAATGAAAAAGCCGACTCTCTAGCTAAGGAAGCCGTTTTAAATGGAAGTACGAATTTCTCTAACTACCCATCTGATGACCTTTTGACAATTCCAAATATTGATATGTCTTCCAGCTGGTCCCTCAAATGGAACTCCTCCAAAATTTCAAAGGGTAAACATTACTCTCTCATTCAGCCTACTGTCCCGTCCCGTCTTTGGTTTAGGAAAATTTCGATGAACAAGAAAGATACATCCACCATTTGTCGAATGAGGATGGGTCATTGCTGTACGAGAGAGCACCTTGCGAGGATTGGTGTCTTTGACTCCCCCATTTGCGAGTGTCGTTGCGAAGAGGAAAACCTTAACCATATATTCTTTGTTTGCCCAATAAATGACCAAATGCCAAATTTCTTTAAATCTCTGGCCCCGCTTATTCCCCTCCCTACAGATATCCATCTCATCCTGGCGAGCAGGAACCCAAATTTGTACAGACTGTTGATTGTTTTTCTAAAATTAAATAAAATAAATTTATAGTTTATCTTTATAATTTTTATCATATCATATTTTATAATTAAGAATTCAAGTAACTTGACATTGGCAAATGCATTGTTTTACATGTGCAACGCCATTCCATATTAAAAAAAAAAAAAATTGATATCGTAAAGAAATAATTTACACTAACTTAAAACCTAGTTAAATTCAAAATGTACATTTTGCTGTGATTGTATATGGTGCATTAAAAATAAAATCATTATATAGCATCTTATATTGCTCGTAAACTTCATAAAACGTCGGCCAAATTAAAAATTTAGTATCAATTATTTTTCTTCACACTTGTTTAACGGCGCCATAATTCAGCGCGACCGCGTGAAGTACAATTTAGTCGGTTACTGCGGTGTCTGGCACTGTCATAACTCTGGTTTTTGGCCTGCGAACATAATACGAATGTGACCTCAACCTCCTCCAGCTCTAGACCCGGATGTCCTTCCGGTTAATGGTCTAGAATGGGAAACAAAGACGATCGGAAGTAATTAAGGGCGAGAGCCAAAATAAAATGGCATAATTCCTGGAGACATCTAAATTATAACGAACTAGCAAATAAAATTCCCCATTTCAGGCTACAAATCGTTTGGATGCAGAAGCTCAGTTTAATGCCTGCCAGTATTCCTAGCTAAATGCCATTGATTTTTAATTCCATATCAGTACTAACTAACCATCACGCCGCTTCTCCGAAGGGGTAAGCAGAAAGAATAGAACACCTCATCAATCTGTCATTGCAAAACAATCCTTGCCTTTTCCACGTTCATGCATATCTTCATACATACTATATATATAGATTATTCCGACTCCTGACCTAACCACTTTCAAATAAACAAAAATATTTGTTTGACTTGAGTATTTATTTAATATTGTCCTGAACTGATACCTCAAACGTAAGACTGATTGATCTCCTTGCTTTTATATAATCAGCGATCAACTTAACATTGCATTAATTTAACGCAGTGCCCTACGTACCATTGGGTACAGATGAGAGTAAGAAGAAGAAGAATAATTTTTTTTTGTATTCATCTCAATAATCTTTAAACAATCCATCAAAAACATTTATCAGAAGTATAAGTAAACGGATGGCATTATGACAAGATGTGTAAATTTAAAGGCAGCCAGGATTGTATCAGAAGAACGAGTGTGGTATTCCATCCTCTCTTTCTACTCTTGTACAGATATAGCGTGATCATGGTGGTAGAAGTAGTAGAATAAACAAAGAAAGGTAAAGAAGTAAAATTTTCAAAAGAAATGGACCATTTTGATGTCCAATTTAAAAACAAAAAATGTTTGAGAATCGATTCTTTTTATCGGCATTTTCTTGTTCCTCTGTTTACACTTAATTGATTATTTGAGATAATATTCATGACTTTAATGAACCAAAGGCTTATCGTCCTACCTAGCGCTAATGATTATAAAGGGCTATAAAATAAAACCATTTTCCCTTAAAAAACAAGCGTAATCCTTTAAGATATTCGAGAGCGAAATTAATTTTGAGGATAAAGGAAAATCATCGTGGAAAAATTTAATTTAACATTTTTTTTTAAGATGGGAAAATTATTATTCTCCGAATTTATTCTTAGAAAAAAGATGCTCTGTTTCAAAATTTGGCAAATATTTTTTTTAAATATTGAAGTGATTTATTCATTTATTTTTGGTATACACAAACGAAACAAAAAATACAGAAGCTATAATTTAAATTGTTTATACTACAGTACATGAACGTTTGAAAAATATGGCCTCAGAGTTTTATACAGACAAGTATAGTAAAAGAATATACGTATATATATTATATATATATATATATATATATATATATATATATATATATATATATATATATATATATATATATATATATATATATGTATATATATACTACGTTTCAACACAAAAAAATGTCTTTAAGGCCTTTTTAAATCCATATATATATATATATATATATATATATATATATATATATATATATATATATATATATATATATATATATATATATATATATATATATATATATATATATATATATATATATATATATATATATATTTATATATATATATATATATATATATATATATATATATATATATATATATATTATATATATAATATTCTCAATATTATTAATATTTAAAGCATTTACTTTGTGGTTAGTCATTTTTACTTATTTATTTTTTTTACAAAAATGTTAATAAAATTAGTATATAACCACTCACCGAGATTTTTACGTCTACCGGTTTCGAGACGTACCCGTCTCTTCGTCAGGACAATCACTAACACAGCATGCAAACAATACTACCCTTCACCACCATAGCACCATTTACACACTCAAAACTACACAAAATGTCTAACACATGCGATTTTTGGTCGACCCGAAGACCAACATGCACTATAGTTTTCAATACAGACATGCGTTACGAGCCGAGGTTAAACGTATATTAGAATTAGACTAGGAATCGAATCTACTTATATACTTGTAGGATGAGAGGAGTGGGGGGGGTTCGAATAGGATATTGACGGATCGTGTTTAATCGATGTCGAATCAAACAATGGACTATATGTAAAATTTATTTGGTTGTTAATTAGAGGAATATTATTTTTAAGTGCTTTCCTAATATAAAAAATCTCCATATTATTAAGTTTTAACCCTTTATTATTGGTGTTTAATATTTTTACTCCCGTGTCTTTTTTGAAGACGTGATTTGATTCTATGAGGTGATTGGCAAATTCGGAGAAGTTATTATTGTTAAGACATCGTATGTGTTCTTTTATTCTGGTATTAAAATTACGCGACGTTGAAATATATTGGTAGAACGTCGCGTGAAAGGAGTGAGCGATTTATGATATTTGTGCTTTTTAAATATTATTTTAAATTTTTTAAAAACCATTTGATCAGACTGACATACCAACGCGTGAGCGGTGAAAACAAGAGTAAAATAAAATTATTTTTGTTATTAATATTTGTCATGGGTTGTTTATGAATCACGTTGAGATTCACATCCCAGTGGGTCGGTTACGTACGCAAGTTAACTACTCCGTAACTACAACAGAAGATAAAATTTAGGTTAACTTTTTGCGAGCGATTACAGAAGTTAATTAACTTCGAATGTCGACAGGTGGTGTAGTTTTGGATAAGATAAAAGCTATGATAATTACCTCAGGGTACCTGACCCGTCTGTATCACATCTTCAGAAATATCGCGTTGAAATTCGCTGTCAATGTGTATGTATTTTGAGGGTATACCATAAATTAGCTTGTTTATTTGTTTTTTAAACATTCCCTACAAATAATTCAAGTATAATTTTTTTTAAATCACTATGATTATTTATTATAACTTAATATAATATCTACCGGTTTCGAAGTTAAAAGGTAGACACATTATAATTAAGTTATTATAAAACATTTAAAGTGATTTTTTAAACAAAGTAACATTTTAATTATAAAAGGGAAAATTACAAAGTTAGTTCTTCAAATATATATATATATATATATATATATATATATATATATATATATATATATATATATATATATATATATATATATATATATATATATATATATATATATATATATATATATATATATATATATATATATATATATATATATATATTTATATATATATATATATATATATATATTTATATATATATATATATTTATATATATATATATATATATATATATATATATATATATATATATATATATATATATATATATATATATATATATTTATATATATATATATATATATATATAATATTGTTTAAATAATTAACTATCTCACTGTTAAGCACTACATATGTATCATATTTAAGTGAAGGTACTTACTAGAAAAGTATTATCGATTAAATCTAAATATTGTTTGAACTTGATTGTAATTACAAATTGTAGTAGTTTGCATGTTTGGCTACGATTGATAGGGAGGTAAAAGATTGTGTGTGATTGTTGACACTAATATTAATTAAATATTACCCTTGACTGGTACCTAAAGCACAGGGTTGATCACCTTTTCTTCATATATTTTAATCTGTGTAGTATTTATTCTACATCTATACGATGCAGTGCCCTATGCACTATTGGGTGTGAGATTAGAGGTGAGAATATTTATTATTATTTTTATTATTATATATATATATATATATATATATATATATATATATATATATATATATATATATATATTTATATATATATATATATATATATATATATATATATATATATATATATATATATATATATATATATATATATATATATATATATATATATATATATATATATATATATTTGAAGAACTAACTTTGTAATTTTCCCTTTTATAATTAAGCACAAATATCATAAATCGCTCACTCCTTTCAACAACGTCATATTTCAAAAAACATGATTTATCGGATCATTTTTAAGTTTAAAAAAATTTTAAAATGAATTAAAAATAAATACCAAGCCACTTATTGAACTTTTTACTGAAGGTTTTTTCTCCATTTGAAAAATATTTATTTTATTTAAAAAAAATAAACAATACCTTTTCTTCAAAATGCAAAAATAACATTTTCTACCTTGTAGCGGGTAAATATGAAGTAAAAAATATGCTTCTTTTGCTGGGATATAGTGCATTTTCTGGGCATTCGGAAAACATGCACAACTGAAAATCGACGATTTTTCATTAATGACGTTTTTGAGTGAGCGATATGTGTATTAAATATTAAAATCAAACTGTGATTTTTAGAGTCTGCTTTATTGTATTTTATTATTTATAATAAAACACATAAAAAGAAAATTTACGACACTCGTTTCGCCTTGTTATGGCATTTTCAAACTAGTGATAGTTTAAAAATCCCATAACAAGGTGTCATAATATTTATTTTTATGTGTTTAAAATAACAAAATACATTAGACTCTAGAAATTGGTATTTGATTTTGATATTTAATATATGAATTAAAATGGAGTTCTACAAATTTAACGCCAAATCTATAAACATTCAGAAATTTTATATTTATTTTTACAATGCTCATGATGCAATTTAATTTTTTAATATCTATGAAACAACAATGCAATTGAAAACTTTTTTATTACTATCCACTTAATTTATTTTTATCCTTTTATACACTTTTAATTTAACAGAGCTTAAGATAGGTGACAGTCGTTCGCCATCAACAAAGTATAAATTTGTGTGTGTTGCTTTTACGTTCAACAGATGGCACTGCCAATAGGGTAAAACTGTTTTTTTTTTTACTTTTTTTAAGTATTATCTGATACATGTTCATTTATATAGAGAGATAAAAACACGCCTGTATACATGCAACGTTGTGTCGAAATTTAAAACAATCAGTGTCTAACTTTAGGAGATTAAAGATTTTGAGCAAACGAACATTTACATGTTGATTTATAAAAATGTCCGCCTCCGTAGTGTAATGGTCAGCACGCTCGGCTTCTGTTCTGGAGGTCCCGGGTTTGATTCCCAGGGGGGTCAAAAAATGTAAGTGATTTTTCACTCTAATATTTATTCCATATTACCCTAGACTGGTACCTGAAGCGGAGGGCTGATCACCTTTCCTTCATATGTTATCTATCAAGATAACACTGTGTTTGTATGATGCAGTGCCCTATGCACCATTGGGGTGCGTATAAGGGTTTTAAAAAAATGTGGCAATAATAAAGTTAAGATTACCCTTACCCTAAGTACATCTCAATTCCTTTTCAAAATTTATCAAAAAGGGTGTCATATTAGTTTTGTATTTGAGCACTGTATACTTTGTATTTATACAAGTAATGAAGTCGAGCTAAACTCAATACCGGATTGGTAAGGGTTTGATACGTACCAAGAACTTTTACGTTTCTTCTGATTAATGGTTCCATTCTGCATAACTGCCTCTACCTCGTCTGTGAAAAATGTAGATTACGAGGTTTTGAAATTAGGTAACTGATGGGGTGGAAAGGGGCGCCGTGTTCTCAGAGCCATGATAACTCACTAACAAATTTAACACCACGATAAGTTACACAGCTAGGAGGGTTCTCATGAATATTTACACGAAATAATTAGCTGGATGAATAATTAAGGGTGGGCGGATGATAGTCGTAGCCCGTATACAACAATCGAGCTGATTGTAACTTTTGATTAGTTCTGTTAATTCGTTTAGTTAGACCTTCTAGTAGATGACAGTTGAATATGTATTTCACTCGGGATACACATTACCTGCGTTATTTATACGCCCCTGTATTATTACGCGTGTGTTTTGCACAATATTGTGTTAATATGCATAGGGTGAATGTGTTGTCTTTGATCTATATACCGTGTTGAAATTACAGGTAGGTATGGGAATATGGAGGAGTACGGGTCTCCCTAGCAGAAATTTCAGAAACATCGAATCTATTATACATATAACAAAAAGTGCCTAGAACATTGTTCCGCAAAGTGTGGGAAAAAAGTCTAGTTTTGTGAAGATAACACAATTGCTCCAAATTTTGATCACCTGTGCTCAGTTAAGCAATCTCGCATTTCGCATTAAACATGATATGTTAAATATATTTGCGCATTATATTTATTTTGATAATAAATCAATACTAAATAAGCTTTTTTTTCTTTGGTGTACCTCTGAAATTTCTTAATTTGGTAGGTGTACTCTAAATGATTAGACTACCATATTCTTCACCAATTATGCTCAGTTGTTAAAATGTAAAAATAACTTCTAATTACAAAAACCCAGATTTGTGAACAAGGATTTGGACGTCTAAATTGAGATGTCGAAATTTTTTATTTATACTTACCATACTTTAAAATTTTGCTTCACATGTGAATCCGGAAGGAAGCCTAGAATTTCTGTACCGTATCCGGAAATGTGACGCAAAGCTTCAATATCTTATCTCCGCTTGTAGCATTTAATAATGTATTCATCGTCCATGTCAAGCGTAAAGGTTAATAGCGAGTTTACGTAGAGAATTTGATACAAAATAGTTCCATAAATGAATTTAAAGTACTGTTATCTCTTGGTATACTCGTATGCTAGTTTGTATTCCTTTTTCGCGTTACCTTGTATGTTATATTAAAAGAGCCACGTAAAACCGCGAATGTGAAGTCTTCTCTAAGCGGAAGAATCTCACATGCATCTCATGAAGATCTCTGCTTAATAAAAAAATCACTTAACTTAACCATACATGATGGTGAGAAATTACATTGGAAAGAATGTTTCAATCAAAGGATACATACAACTTCCAAAATTTGAGTAGTGTCGTGGTCAATCATGTGTAGAATGGTAGAGTTACACGTGTTTAAAGTGATAACTTGAACTAGTCTATGACATGTCGTAAGCCCTGTTAAACAACTGACTGAAAAATATCCGCCAATGTACGAAACCACGTAAAAATCTTCGAATCCGTAATTTCGCTAATACCAAATTCGTAAATACTTAAAACTGTTAGAAAGAAATTTACCAATACTCAAACAAAACTTCGAATGATTAATCCACAACTGCTCAAAACCCGCAAATGCTCAAAAAAATAAATCCACAAATTCTCAAAACTACAACCGATCAATCCGTAAATACTCCCCGTGTGATAAACCCACGAGTGCTTAAATTATCAAAACTTAAATAAATTCACATAAATCCATAAATTATCAGAACTTCAATCGATCAATCCGTGAATACTCAAAACCTCGTGTCATAAATCCACGAATGCTGAAAACTGCGTTTAATAAACTCTAAAATGCTCAATACCTCAAGAAATAAATCCGAAAACTCTCAAAACTGCAAGCGATCAATCAGCGAATACTCAAAACCTCGTGTGATAAATCTTCCAATGCTCAAAACTGTTAGTGATTAATCCGCGAATATTCAAAACCGCCTGTAATAAATCCACTAATACCGAGGGACTAGCTACTGTATATTCTATAGTGTCAGCAGTAACAGTATACGAATATGATACCACTATTAAATTACGCCATTATGTACAATTTATGCTGGGATAAAATTGCATTACAAGAAAAGCTATCGGTGAAACGTCGTTCTACTTTTATAGTTTTCAAACTCATATTGAGCTGGGTCGTAAATTCTACATTTCGTCTAAAAGACAATTTATTTGCATATGTCTGACAGTAAATTCCTAACATTCGATCTAAAGTGGAATTTATGCTCTCGTTACTTACGTACGTACACTTTGGTACTACGTTTTTAAATTTTCTCGAATTATATTCACGTTTTGGACTTGCGCTTACATCCATACATATTTTGGGATATATGTTATTATGTTACACAATTTGAAAACATAAATTATGATACCCTGATCACCAAAACCTCAACACATTAATTATTTATAATCATATTAATTATTTATTACACGAAATGATTAAATAATTCAATACATAAAAAATTACGTTTTTTTTCAATTAAAACTTTGATCCTTTACTTCTGTCATAGGCTGAAGATACACGTGTATAAACCAGACTATGACAGGTCGTAAGTACATTAAATACCTAGACATCCATTTTATTCTATCTTTTATTCCGACCTTCTTAAACATACGAGTTCTCGATACCATCTATGGTTGAGTTTAGTATGTTTTTATTTTATTTAGCAGAGAGCTTCATGAAATACATATAAAAATTTCGAAATATTTAACATATTAGGTGGATTTTTACTAAACATAAAAATTGACCAGTTATTTTATACACAATATTTCGAGTGAGTCCATATCTTTGTTCACAAATCAGTATGTTTTCGGATGTACATATATATAAATTACTCCTAATTGAGAAAACACAGATTTGTGAACACAGGTTTGGACACAGTCAAAATATTTTGAAAACTTTTTTAAATATACCTATTAGATTTTATTGACACATTATAAATAAGTACTTATATATATATATTTTTATTAAATAATACTGAAAAAAAGTGTATAATAATAACGTGTTTTCAAAATCGTAACGATTTAAGTTTATTCATCATCAATTAATACAAACGTCAAAAGTGAACAACTTTTCCTATTAAATACCTGTCTCAAATACCAAAGTAAAAGATAAGCACCCTCAATATAACTGCCTGAGGAAAACAAACATATAATATTTGTCGACACGTTGTAATGACTGTAGATTATTCGTATCAAATATTTGCATTGAGTTACTAGCAGATATATTTTGACAGGAAA
>NW_028282718.1:0-26118 GCF_059751285.1 Brachycentrus maculatus
TCCCAACCCCAACCCCAACCCCAACCCCAACCCCAACCCCAACCCCAACCCCAACCCCAACCCCTTGTCATTAATGTGATAATAAATTTAATAAAGTATATTCTCGAGATAATATAACATAATAAACTTATTTCAGTGCATTGTAATGAATAAGAACAATGCAAAGAGTGTAACTAAAGTCTAATTCTACACATATGTTTTTGTCGATGTAATAATACTTTTGCATGTTGAATAAAAATAGGTGATCGATGTTATCGATGTTTTTATTTTCAAAAACATCGAATTTATGCCTAATTTATGAACAAAAGAAATCAAAATGCGAGTATTTATGCAAAGCACTTAGAAAATAAAAAAGTGTGAAAATATGAAACTAAATTGTGGACCTTTGATTTAAATCGCAACAATTTTTTGAAATTTGTATTTATTTCATTTTAACAATCAATGTCAAACAACAAAGACATCAATCAAATATTGGATTAATCCAAAAGCGCAACAAATGATCCTCGCACTTCTGACAAAACTTATAATACCAATGCTCACAATGCACACCATGCTAACATCAACCATAATACTACCAATACTCAAAAAAATAACAATAAGCACAATGCTGACAATAATATTCTCAATGCCAACAATGACAACAACCATAATAACAGCATTCGCAATAAAAGTAATTCTGAGCTATTAATAAAGCAGTAGAAGTACCAACTGCTTACATAAAACGATAGCTACTACGAAGGGAATGTGAGGCTGACTCTGTGCTCATTGGAGCACGGAATCGAAATAAGACGATTACATTGCAGTCTCACCCCAAACGACTGCCTTTGCAGCATTGTGGGGATCGGAAATCTGATAAGAATGTTAGCAGAGCCGACCAACTATGAAATTGATTGGGAATTCGGGAGAATTCTCCTTAAATCGAAAGTCATGATTGGGGATGAATAGGCTGTCTTTCAGAAGCCTTTGATCCTCCAATTCCACGGATCTGCCACTGACAATTCATCCATTGTCAAATAATTGCGGTCTCTGAGAGAGACGCTTTAGGAACATCTGCAGAACCATTAAAATTAAAAAGCTGAAATGAAAAAATAAATTAATATATTAATTAATTAAAAAAATCAGAAAAATTCTCGAACAAAAAAAAATCAAATAAAAAAAAAAAGTAAAATAGAAAACAAAAAAATGGAATAAAACTAAAACTAAAACTAAAATTAAAATTAAAAGTAAATTTTCGAACAAAAATAATAATCAGAGGAAGACTCTGATTAAGGTGATAAAGAACATCAGACACAACATTGGAGCCGTATCAGTCACCCTCATCCACTCTTTCGAAGATACAGAAAAGTAGGAGAAAACTTTATGTGCGAAATATAATACAAAGCCACCAAAGAGAAACCCGCGCTGCAGCTGTGGGCGCTAACTGCCATCAACGGAGTTTACCACAGTTTCAGAGGAACAATCGCAGAGATGGAATTCAAGGAAGCGTTCGGGGAATTAAATGGCTATGCAAAGGTGGTGCAAATGTTTAAAAACGCACGCTTTCAAATATAAGATGCCACAGATGAACCTATTCTGCAAATAATGACGGAAGAAGGAGCAATAATCGAACTGAAAATTAGTAAGTCAAAGCTAAATAATCGGAAGAGCAAAGAATTCAAAGAATAACAAAGAAAATGGAACTGCGAAGCAATAAATGCAAAATTGTCTGAATTACAAACAAATTAGAATAAGCATCGCCAAAAAGTAAGTTTGAGGTTCGAGGTGATCAGCAAAGTGCAGCTGCGCATTGAAAGCAACATTGTTGAGTTATAAAAGCAAATTAGCAGTGCATTCGGAGCAAAATTCTAAATTCTAACCGAAAGCATCAAAGACCTTACAAAAACAATGGAAGACAGTATAAAGGCAGCGAAAGAAGAAATTACGGAAACGCAAAGATCTACAGAAATAAATTTTAAGGAGTAAATGAAACTAATCGACAATCTCAGCCAAAAGAGTCAGACAGAGCAAACGAAACTCAAAGATCTCATCGAAGGACTACTTAAGGAGCAAAAAGAAAGGAAATTGTAAGAGTAAAGAGTAAAGGAAAAGCTGAGAATAACCGAAGAAAATGAAAGGATTCCAAGGAAAAAATAATAATATCTCATAAGGAAGGAATAATAATAACGAGTAAAGGAAAAGCTGAGAATAACCGAAGAAAATGAAAGGATTCAAAGGAAAAATTTTTCATAGCTCTTAAGGAGGGAACAATAATAAATACTAGCGAAGGAAAACCTGAGAATAACGAAGGAGAACGAAAGGATTCAAAGGGAAAAATTTTCATAGCTCTTAAGGAAGAAACAATAATAAATACTGAGAATAACGAAGGAGAAAGATAGAATTAAAAGGGAATAATAATAATAATAATAAAAAAGTCAGAAACAATAAGAATAAGAATAAAAAATGAGGAAACAATAGGAAGAGAAAAAGTTAGAACTCATCGACTCATAATCAAAGGACTTTGATGAATTCATAATTGATAAAAATGGAAAGAGTGTGAAGTTAAATGGGAACTCTGGTTAGCTGTTTGGGAGAATACCCATCTCCCAAAAGCCAACCAACAAATGGAAGGTCACCAACACTGAGCGTAGTAAGATCAAATTTGGGATTGCCGACAGTAATTGTGTCGGTGGAAGCTTTTATGGAAAGATTTATTACTCCGGATACTTAGGAGGTATATGGAAGGATAACAATAAAGTGAAAGAGGGTCTCCCATAAATCAGAACAGGTGACAGATTGGAGATAAAGGTGAATGTGGCAAAGAAGGAGATGCACTTCCTACACAACGGACAGAGCGTGGCAGTGCACACGAGTGACCGAATCGGAGATCCCACAATCAAATGGGTGCCCTACATTTGGATGATGGACAAAGGCGACCGATTGGATTGGGAATGATTTGATAAACAATAAACCATAATCTGAATAATCATAAAATGCTTAACTATTATTGCACTGATAATATAATAATCATAAAATTGAATATTCATAAGATTAATATTGAATACAGGGATCAGCGCATGGCACTCATTATGCTCATAGAACAACTAAAACAGATAAAATGTGTGAATAATTAAGGAATTAAAATCATTTTTACATAAATTATAATCTTATCTAAATATGCGATCAACCATGTTCACCTTAGGGAATTCCTCCCTCTGGTTCACTTTATCAGAATTCGGATTCAGAACCAGCCCAATTTTCTTCTCGTTTCCATTCTCATAAATTATAATAGGAAGGAAATCCACAGCCCAATACATTATCCGAACCTCGTTCACTCTTTTCTTATCTTCTGTTTCGATAAAATTAATTCACGGGGGCGTTTGCCGTTTATATGTTCTCAACTGCTACTCAAATCCTTTCACTATGATTCATTGCACATCAAACGAATGATAAATATCGACCAGATCTCCGCATAACGGATTTTTTTTTCCGACTGCCATCACTGCCTGCACAACCCTTTCCGACCACCTGCTCTAGCCCAATACGGGCTACTACAGACATTACGGTGGTACCTTTAGTGGATGGAGTCTGGGACATGATTACACGGCGGCAGTAGTAGCCTGTCAATTTTGCTGCATGTGGGATTCAAACCCATATATTATAATTAGGTCGACGGTGCCCCACCTCACCACACATACAGCTTTGAATGATAAATAAAATTGTCACATTAGTATTTCATAATTTTGGCGATAACAAATGTTTGTACCATTTTGATACATCGATTAAGAATACATATTTATGTATCCCTTTTTTTATCGCTGCGATGCTGATAGCACTGATGAGTCGCCTGCTAGAGAAATGAGGGATACTTAAAGATTATCGCTCCTTTTTGCATATATTTCCTTTTGAATCTCTGCCATATCAAAGCAGTTTGAACACCTTTGGCTGTGAGAAGCGCAGACTTTCCATTATTTTGTGAAACTTCTCATAAATTGGCCATTTTCGAATCGTTGCCATGAGTTTAATGCATAGATTTGACCACATGTTGTAAATGTCCGTTCATGCAGCAGAAAAGCAGCATACGCTGTCTGTTAATTCAGAATGCGACTAAAGTTCCATTAATTATCTGTCCCCTTTTCATTTCGGCTGAATGGCCAGACAATCACAGTATAAGAATCATTTCCACACACAGTTAATTTGTACGTATGATCGTTAATAAGTGAAGTTATAAATTGCATAAGATTAAAATAATAAATAATAATTTATAGGGTGAGATAATATACGAAAACATGCTTCATATATATATATATATACAGATCATTTTCGCATTCCCTGTGAATTTATATGACTGTGCAATATATTTTAATACTAATTTTGTATTGGGATGGGAGATAGTTACACCCATAACCCCCATTTGAGGCGGGATCGTCTTCCTGTACTTGTGTTTGGTGCTTTTACGGCGCACCGCCGGAACAACAATCTCTACATCTAACTTCATGAGTTTAACCTCACTCCATTATAATATTAAAATTATTATTAACATGCTTCATATTATGAGGATTGTTATCCATTCATTATACAAATGCAAAAGGATGTACGCATAAACATATGAGTGAATGTATGTCACATGTTATTATTCATTTGATAAATAGGATAGAAGCATTGATGTTAATCATGCATTAAGGATAATTATTTATATTATGCTGCTTGTTTGTTATAAATGCAGTAGCCTCTATTCTCATACTTTCTGCCAAAAGTAAACAAAATATTTCCCAATGAATTATCTCTTCCGATCTTTTTATTTTTAAAGAATAATCAATGACAAAATTAATAAATAATTTATATATAGAATACTTACTCAAATTATTTCTTACACTTTTTCGATCCGATTAATCGAGTTACATAATTTGCAGGATTATACTTATTATTGATATTTAAATGTTCTTTACGAAATAAATTCCAGTATTTCATAGCACTATGCAGGTTTCCTGACTTCGGAGTATATATGTGAGTGAATGTACTGATCGAATAAAACAAACTATTTGAGATAACAATATAAATCATATAAACAATATAAATCATAAAAATAATATAAGTATAATGTCAAAACCAGGTGAATATTTCATTTCCGAGTAATCAAACCTAAACTATCTCCCTCCAATGAGTATCTAAGAATCATCAAGCCAATTTTCAGCCATCGACAAGAACAAGCCGAAAGTGCTGACCCCCCTGAGCAGCAGTCTTGATAATAATGATGAAAAGAGCAATAATAATTAAAATAACATTAATCAAGAAAGCTTAGTATTAGTCCATAATTAAATCAAACTATTCAATAAAAAGTAAGAAAGTGCTGAATAATACTCCCCGAGGAGATCTATAATATCGGCTGAGGTAAACAAAGTGTAGAAACAAATTCAATCAGGAAAATCAGGCATAAAATTTAGGAAAATGCTGAGAAACAATTCATCTGGATAAAAGTAAGCTATCAAAATGACAGCTCCTTTTCATGTGAATAATGGTATCAAAATCAGTACAAAAAATCAGAAGGAGACAGAGAGTAATTTAAACAGAAAATCCCTTAATTACAGGAGTGCCAGCAGCCACAACACTCGCCTTCTGCCGAAACAGGCCTCACCCTCCAAAACAGGCATAAATTTCAATAAAAATATGCGAAACCAGAACTAATCCTAACATTTTCTTCTCTCCGCAACATCAAATAAATCCATTCCTACTCAAATTCAATAATACATAAAGAAAAGAGGAGAAGTAGAAATAGTGAAACACTTCGATAAGTACAAAAACCAATTCTTCACAAAATCAAAACTACTTCACGAGTATATCTACTCCTCTAAAGAACCTGAAAAGATGAAGAATTTATACATGAATGAAGGTGATTCGCATTTTATGAATGGTTTGTAGTGCAATATGTTGAGATTGTTTCGTAGTGGGGTTATTGTACCACAGAGTTATAGCAATTTGCGACAGGAGGCAGTTGAAGAAATATAGAAATGGGTTATTGGCTGGATTCATAGGAAAATAAATTATGGCAAAATGATTGAAGATGAGGAGAACCAGACTAATGCTGTGGCTGCAGTTCTTGATTAAATGTCTGAGTGGGTGAAGGCTATCAATTAATAGGATACATCATTCTGACATTTTGTGACAGTTTGTTCAAAATTATTGGCTCTAATCAAAATATTCATATTTTATTTATTCAAATATATTCAATCAATGTAGCAACTGCTAATTATCATTGTTCACAGTGTCAAATCCTAAGGATTATAGGGGAATATGTTAGATCAAAACAAAGAAGAGTTAAACTGTAAAATTCGATATGCAATGATGAAGCTTCAGGCTTATTATTTATTGAGTTCTCTAATAGCTTCTTCGTGAGTTTATGTTTTTTAGTTCCATGGGTTAAGTAGGTGATTGGTTTAACTTTGTTCATTTTACTCATTATTTTACTTCTGTTCTTTCTGTTGATTGTGTGACCCCCGCTCATTCTGTTCAGTACACTCCTTATGGTGAGCGTGCTCAGTGTTTTTGCGGGCAATAGGCATAGCCATTTAAGTTTTTTTAGACACCCTTCTCCCATACTGCTTCCCTAGAAACCCAGAAGCCCCGAATCTCTTAATCTGATCATTGGATAATCTCTTCCACTCCGATAAGCTTTGCTCTTTGATTTAAGCCAACTTATTGAAATTCTTCGTATATTATTATTCAATTGTAAGTTTCCTCTAATTAAGCTGCTCCATAATCTGCATAAACGCTCCCTTTTGTTTTTATATTTCTTATTTATTTCTTTTGCTTTTGAGGATACTGACTTCATAGAGTTCACTTACAACTTGCATTTTTTATTTGTAGGCAGATTAGATTGTATTTATTTGTCTTGATATTTATTAATCAGCTTAACAAGTGCATTCAAGTTTGAAAGCCTAGACTGCAGAACTCAATTTGAGTTATTTTAGTAAGCTTAGTTCTTTTTAGAGATTCTTACAGTTTTCTAATAGTTATCTTTCATCGATTTCACTCATTTGATTAGTGCAATTATTGTATTATTATCGCATTATTTGGTCCCAACCCCAACCCCAACCCCAACCCCAACCCCAACCCCAACCCCAACCCCAACCCCATTTCACTCATTTGATTAGTGCAATTATTGTATTATTATCGCATTATTTGGAATTTAAATGTTAGATGGATATATTTGGGTCAACAATTGGGATATCTATTGGCTTACTCTGTCGCAAAAATAACATCAGTATATTCCCGAACTATCAGCAGATGGATATGGGCATCTTCAGCAAGAATAGCTACTACAAGAAATAGTATGAAATTGTAAGAGCTAAGTAACTCTCCTCAGAAAATCAGATAAGGTTTGGAAACAGACACTATAATCACCCACAAAAATAGCTAAAATAATGATACGTATGATGATGAGGCAACTATTCAGTGATATATATGCGTACTTGCAGGATAAATAACATTATTTTAATTGGGTCATTCTCAGAATTGCATATATATATATATATATTTATTATGATTTATTTATCTATTTTATATATATATTTCAGGCAATACCTATATCTACATCTGTCTAACGAGAGTATCACCACGTCCATCAGATAAAACAGCATGAACAAAATGAATATCAAAAGTATCTCCTCTCGATATGAGGAGAGAAGTTAGTTCGCAATGAGTTACGATCATCGCATTCTTCGAAGTACTATTCGATCACCATATTGCATTTATTTTGAATTTCTTGCTTTTTATTCGAAACAGTTCGAGTTTGGAAAGGATTATAGTCATCTTTTTATCTCTTTGAGAGTGTTTTTGTTGGTTTTAAGTGTTTTGTATGACTACTTGATTTGCTATTGGCATAATCGATTTAGTAAGCAGAGGCGGTCCGGAATCTTCGGTATGCTGGAGACATCTCTCTGTAGTTTCGCAAATTTGAAGATATTTTCCTCCTTTGCTTCTGATTGGCCACCAAGTTCTTTAAATTCTGGCTTTTATCACGTAGAATCATATGCCGTTGATTCTTATTGCTACTCTGGTTATACAGGAATAAATTGTTGTTTCTTTAATTATGCTGGCTGTGCGCTCCATTGAATAAGCTATTGCTCGAGAGCCCATTATTTGAGTAGTAGCTCTGTTCCTAGTTATGATTTAAGTTCTGAATTTCATCTTCAACGCATTCAAGTTCTTTTGACAGTATTTTACATTATAGCTGAAGCTGCGAAATTATCTTAGAGAAATTTCCTTGAAAAAGTGAGATTGACTACTCTACTATCTTGACTCTTCGCACAAGGTATTATTTTTTGGGCTTGGATTGTGTTGTTACGGTATCTACCTTCTTTAAATCAGATTTTTACTGATAGTAGTACTCGCCATTTGTGAGGAGATTTTATTTGGCTTCAATTTTACGGCTGTTTTTTTATAATTTAAGTGACATTGGCTTCGATTTGCTGATTTAATTGATGGCATTTTTGTGTCTGCTGGTTTTTTGAGTTAGAGTCTATGGAATTTTGTGTATGCTGGCTGTTTGAGTTAGAGTTTATGGATTTTTGTGTCTGCTGGCTGTTTGAGTTAGTGTTTATGGCTCCCCAAAGGCCCTTTATTTTCTTGACTGCTTTTCATATTAACAAATATATAAATCATACTTGATCTTATTCCTGAAGAACTCTTGTCTTTTTCTTCTTATTTCCAAGCCTATTTCCGCGATTTTCTTATTGTTTTCTCTTTCTTTAGCTTGAACAATGCTCGCAAGCTTCTTCGGGGAAAAGTATATCCGATTACGCATTGATGTGACTTTAATTGAACTATTCTCCCTTTTCAGTATTTTTACGCAGCGTTCAACATTTCTGATTTTTTAAATAATTTAATTTTCTTACTGGAAAAGCATCTAGAGCTATGTTAGAGAAATCAGTTCGTTAAACTGAGACCTAATGATGTTAATGTTTTTATTGTAAATCGAAATGATTGATGATATCTATTGTCTCCTCTGTGATTCTCTTCTCGCGATTTATAAGCCCTCCATCACAAGAATTGACATATCCAACCCATTGCAGGAGTTCGGATGATAAAAATCTGTCAACTTTATGTCTGTTGTCTCGACAATGTCGACGGCCTTGTGATCAATTTGATCGCATTAACTTCTGTGAATTGCAATTTATTATGGAATTATTTGTTCGTTTGAAAACTATGGGGAGAGGCTCAGATTCTTGCTGGCTATTGAAAGAACGCCTTCGATTTATTCAATTGACACACTGCAAGGCTGAACGAATCCAATTCCTTTTCTCATAATTCTAATTAAAATATGCTGGGTCGTTGATAAGTATACATATATTTAAATTGTAAAACTAAATCTGAAGCATAGTTTTATTCATTCGTTCATTTTTAAGCATTTACAAATGACTAAATTCTAAAGAAGCCACCGATGGATTTAATAACTATGTTGAATAGCCAAAATTATCTTCGAACTTAAACAAAGTCAATGTTTTCATTATGAATATATTTAGGAAGAAAACAAAAAAACTAACTCACAAACAAAATAGCTAACTAATAAACTAACTAACTAAAAGGATTGTATTGAAATTATATGTCAAATATACATAATTTTTTTGATCGAGTCAGTAGTGCTCGAACATATGGCCTCAATGATACTCGGATTTATATTCAGCAGTCTTAAGATTCCCTAAACTTTCGTCATATTCGCTCTCATTTTATTTACTGTTTTCATTTAACTTTCCCTTTACTTGATTCCTTCCTAAGCCGAAGACATTTACTGCACTTTCGTGTAAATTTATTTTAATATTAAAATTAACAGAATAATCACCGATTAATTTGGTTCATAATTCTGTCCTATATTTTTTGATGACTGCACTATCATTTGATAATCGAGCTCTTACATTATTTTATGGATGAGAACTTATAAGACTTATTTATTGAGATTGACACATTTTTTATAGTGTAAGTTATTATAGAGTTAGCTCAGTGTGAGTAAGTTCCCAAAACTGTATAAATTATTGAAAAGTTGGCCCCAACTGTATTATTGGGAGAATTAATTGGAGAAGTATAAGTCTTAGCTTTGCTCAAATGTGTTATGGTTGTTATGATCTGTTTGATGAACACTATTGCTCAAAATTATTGAGGTGGGATTGAGATTGCGGAAATTGGGGTTCGAATTGGTGCAATTAGTACTTTGATTATAATGTTAGTTTGTTATAAATCCCGCAATACTGTTTTTATCATTTGAATGTTATGCACTATTTTGAGATGGCGCGCTTAGGAGTTCTTGTCTGATCTTCGAGAAAAGTCCATGAATGTATTTTTGACGAATTTGGTCACGAATTTATTGAGTTTTGGTGTTTGTGAGGTTCGCATTCATTTTGGTTTATTTATTATTATCATGTTTTTGCATTTGTCTGATATAATCAATTATACGATGTTTTCTCTATTTTTAATATTGCACTACTCTCTATTTCAGTAGTCCATACACACACACATCCATGAATACGCACACATAGGCACATATGCATAGGCATACATACAGCCATAAATAATGCATACGCTTAATTTCATCCTTATAAGCTTATATGTATTATCACATCGCCATTATTCATTTTGGTGCTCCATATGCTTCTGCCATCCTCTCAACCGTATATTTATGTGACGCAATATACATGATTGGCACACCAGGTACTTTCCTTATTCTTCTCTTTAAGTCTTTATCACATGTCGCGACAATGTAGATACGATGCTGCCTGATCCTCTCTATAATACAATCATCTGCATAGGTTCCCTTATGCTCGCATTTAAGTCTCTCGAATCTTGGATCTTTGGCTATTCTCAATGCAATTCTATACCGCACCCCAAACTTCTACAACTCCGCAATAACACAATCAGAAATATAAGGAATGCCTAAAGAATAAGACATGAGTTACATTTGCCCAGAAGACAATCCATTGAAGCCTTGAATATATCCAATTTATTCTGAATGGAGAAGTTGATAAAATTGGTATCAATAAGAATACGATAGGGTGGCCCTAAAGCATTGTTATGCATGAAGAAGAGACATGAAGGCTATTTCGGACTAAACCCATAAACCAAGAATGTACATTTATTTAACAAGGACATCTTCGGGTGCTGACTTGTTCATTACCTATTGTCTTTTTTTGTCATGTTATTCCTATTTCTTCATGTTGGATTTACTGAATATGGATAGGAGTACATGCGTTGATCTTGAGTTGAGATTATGCGTTTGCTTTGAGCAAATTTGTTGGTTATTTTGCGTTTGCCCATTGTTGTTTTATTATTGTTGTTTTTGTTATACTATTATTTATTTATTTAGTTATAACATAATGATGTAGTAAGTATGTGGGTATATATTTATGGATGTATGGAGGATAAATACATATTAAAGAGAAGTTAAATTAATAATTGAGGCTCTCCTGTTCGTATATAATTAATAGTGGCATTCATATATATTATAATACAGAAATTACTATAAGGCACTCAGCTGCAACTATAGCATTACATAAAACAACAACCAATATAACAGCAACCAATATAGCATAACAACCATTATAGCATAACAGCACAACAAAACAACAACAATATAAAAATGAGAAAAATACGTAAACCAAAACCCTTTCAACAATACTAAACCCCTATAATTCGATTACCTTATCCTCTAATCGCATTCTTCTCAGAATAGTTTGCAGAGCTGCTGAATAACTCCTGTGAAAGAACAAAATTTGCAATGCACTACAAGCAAGTCAACTAAAAGGTAGAGAGACTCAAGTATACGGCATGTGTGAGTAACTCAGTATTTCTAGGAGCCAGTCAAGTTGGCTTGAATTAAATGATGATGGTCTTCAATAAAAAAGCATTGGTAGAGCCAAGGCAACCCATGAAATAGAATAAAGCAGAGCCATCGCCTGGATATTCAGATTCATAGACCAAAATAAAATGGATGGATTCCTCATATAACAATGTATCGGACTATCGATAGATCATCAACCCCACTATACTTTATGCATCTGAGCCTGTCATCTCAACAGAGGAGAGTCTTGCCATGCCATTCATAATCCCACAAGTCTGGAGATACCATAGAATTGCCATAAAATACAAAGACCAAAATAACCAATAATTTTAGGAAGAGCTGATCGGATAGTAAGCCCGAATGTTCCAACATGGCTACGATCTTTTCCAAGGTAGAACTATCTTGAGCTGGAAATTGCATCAAGGTCAGATTCAAATTCAGGAGGATTTGAAGAAATAGCTACCGAAGACTGCGTCGATTGTTGACCAATACGCACACTAACTGATAATGCTGCTCAAGGAGTATTCGCATTTGAGAGAGTGTCCCAAATCTGTTCAAGGGGAGGAATTCTTTAAGGATTTAGGTTCCACTTAAGTTTTGAGCATTGAGGAAGACTTTCTGCAGAGAATCTATAAACATTATAAGAAGGAAATGGCAGTTTTTATGGAAAAAATGTAATTCATGGAGCAGCATCAAAACGAAGAAAAGGAGCAGGGCTCGACATAACAATAGACTAATAAAGCACAACAATAGACTCATACGACTCAGCATTAGACTCACGCAGCACAGCAATAGACACCCGTGACACAACAGAAAGAGAAAGAGAAGAACAATCAAAGTCTAAAGTTCGAACGCAAACAAAAATAACCAAAAGTAAGTAAATAGCTGAAACACTCATAATAAATAAAACAAAAAACAAAAGAAATGAGCAATAACCCACAGCAGAAATAAAAAAAGAAATCGAAATAAAAACATAAAAATATCAAATGAAATCAATTATAAAACTTACCCAATAATCTATGATGCTGTATATTTACATAATGACATTAAATTCGAGTTTAAACTATTTCAGAGTCCAAACTGCTGTTGCATTATCCAATTATCGAATTATCCAGAGAAAAAAAACAAACACACAAACATTCGAAATATTTAAGGCAGTTACAATATGAAACTCTCAAATAATGAGTTTCATCAAATCAAAATGTATATATTTGCCAAGAATAGAACAGATAAGCAATATGAGTACAACCAGTTCATAAATTTAAACATAAAATCAGACGATTATCCCTCATATAATCCATCCCCCCATAAATGCCGATAGTAAGTGAAAAATATAAATTATAACTTATTAATCATCTCCCAAAATAAAAATTAGTTCTTACATAACACATATATCAATATAACACAAAGAGTTTATAATTAATAGTATCATTGTTCCGATCTCTCCCGCAATGTCTCAATCTAACCCATAAATACTAAAAGAGAACTCGATTGACATTCAGTTCCAAAGATGTTTACAACAAACTAGAAACTAACTTACAAAAAAATCAATGACAATTGTAATCTAGAAGCTGATCTCTTCGAGTAGCTGTGAATCATGGAAGATTCTTTAGGCAATTTTAAATGATTTGGAACAGAAGAGCAGTTCCTAATTTAACAATGCACTTAAAACTATTGAATACTAAATTCGACAGGTGTCATCCCTATCGATGCTTATGTTTATTTATTCTCTTAAACTCAAATTAAAGGGTTGTTCGCAATTCTATGCGGTTTCTTGGAAGATGCGATATCGAGCCATCTGCTAAGATCACAATGATATCATAATATTCTCAACTTGGGTTTCAGCCGAGCCTCAAGCCAAAATTGTCCAATAAACCCTTTCTTTAGTCTGTAACACATTCCACATATTCTGCAACAAGGAGTATATATCGATCGGTCTCTGCGAGCTAAACTCGATAATTGAATGGATAACCTTTTTCGATGCCATCAGCTATGTTTAGTATAGGTCCGTGCTAGAATTGGTCCGCATAATAAAATAGAGCAATATTCAACTAGACAATGACTACACTCAGAAATAGCATGTAGTTTTGAAGAAGATGATTGAGGTAGCAGGAATCCCATCGGCTTCCCCCAATATATTCCTGTTCATTTATCCGTATGCCCTTGAGGATCGAGATATCTCGTACTTCATACACTTGAATTTCGAGTTCTTGCTTGAACTTTCAGATGAACATTTAGTTTGTTTCTTCATTGCTCTCACAAAAAGTGCAATGAGTAAATAAATCATTTCCTTGATTAGCAAGATTAGTCACCTCCTCAAATCTTAGGACGAGTACTTCAAATTGAGGTGCATTTATTAAAAGTTTATTGTGCCTATTTTTATCAAAAGAGCCAAGAACTGTCTCAAAGTGGAAGAAGCAGTCTTTTAACTGTCATAGTTTTACATTTTGGGATTTTATCGGCACTGTAATCTTGGAGAATAGGGAATAAACTGCATCCTCCGAAATATCGAAAAGATCAGCAATAAACAAATCTGTGCTAAATGGCTGTAAATATGTTTCATCCTTATCACTCGATATCCTTCATACAAAAAGAATATCCTGCAAGGTTTATAAAAAGCATTCGGTAAGCAAATTGAAACAATATAAATCACGAAAGATCTCAACAATAAGGATACTGTGTGGGAAGTCACGCAAAGGAGTGGTAGCAAACATAGCAGATACATAATGACATCCTCCAAAATGAAAGGCATCTAAAACCCTGGAAATAGTAATTGTCAACATATCATTAGACTGCTACATCATATCGACAATACAGGCCTTGCATCAAATTGAACATTTCGAAAAGCTTCTGGATGAATACCGACCGTATATAAAAAGCAAAGATAACCTCTTAGATTAGCTCAGAATATTGTTTCAATAAATTTCAGGGGTTAAGGATACTCGTAAGATTTCAGTGGCCTTCCTGAAAGAAAAAGGGCCAGAATATTTCGCGAAGAGCTTCCAGCAGTAAGATGTTCAGCAATACATCATTGAGCTATTCTAAGAGCTAGAAAAAAGAATGCAGAAGATTCCTGGTTTAGTGGAGAAATTTAAACAGCTTTTTTAAAGCACATTGCAAATTAGCATTGTTTGCCGCAAATGCAAAAAGATAGCGTAAAAGTAAGAGAAACTGTATACATATACGATCCCACATACTGAAATACTCTCTGAATGCACAACTGAAGAAGTGTCATCATATATCTGTGAATAATGCAATTCTTTAGGATTTTGTCAAGTTCAGCGTAAAATTGTGTTAACTTCAAAGATACTAATTGTTCACATAAATCGATTCTCACATGAGAAGGGTGTCACTAAAAAGTAACTATCTACACAGACCATTTTACGTGAGTTTATGGGATATGAGCTCAGGGGCATGATATGCCATATTGGTAAGAATGTTGAGCATGGGCACTACCTAAATTACAGTAAAATCAACGATAAAAGATGGGCGAAATTCAACGACTTAGAAGTGAGCGAGTTCGAGCTAAACGAGAAAGGAGAGTAATTTGAAAGATAAATGAAAGCTGAAACTACTCCTTATATACTTTTCTATCGAAAAACTAATGATTTTTGAGCCACATACAGCATATCACATATCATTCAATCATCGTCCACAAGATACTCATCATCTGAAGCATCGCTTTCGATTATTGTTTATTTTTTCTTGCTCGTTTTATTTTTATTATTTCTGCCAAAACCAATGAATTTGTAATTATCTGTTTCATCTTCTTCTTCCATTTCCTCTCCTTCCTAATCAATCGAAATAACTTTATATACAGCCTTCCTATTTTTATGATTTTTATTATTTAAATTGCCAGGAACAAAAGTGTCTTTACTCTTCATCTTCTTTGTTTTGATTTCCTCGTCTTATTATTACCAATAAACTTATTTCGCTTGTTTAATTTTTTTATTTTTCATCCTTTCACTCTTCTTTATGGCTTTCTTTTGCCTGTGTTTTGTAACTGCTGCCAGCATTTGAGAATATGGTGGCATCCGCATTTCCTACTTAAGTTTGGCAACACTTTCGAACGATGTAATCTAATTGCCAAAATAATAGACCAATTGCAGTATACTGTTAATTTGTTCAGATTTCAGTTTCAGTTATTGCAGTTCTTTGACTTTTTCCTCATTATTTTTGACTTTGAGTGCAGTTTTCTATGCCATTTGTTTCAATTATTTCTTGAGTTAGAGTTTACGTAATGATCTCTCCTGTATTTATTTCTGTATTTTATGATGAACAGATGTTCTTGAGAGCTTACTGATTTATTTGAGCAGTTTTTCATGTTAGGTTAACTGCCGTGCTTGCTTGATTCCTTGACTAAGAGTGAGATAGGTTTACTTAGTGACATTTCTTCTTATCAATTAGTTCTCATAGCCATCTCCTTGCTAATTAGAGACCTCCTCTGGAGATAATTATCCATAATCCTAACAATACTATAGAATTTGCACATCATCTTACTCTTCCATCATAGCTTATTAGATAATGATTGTTTTATGGGGATTTGTTGGTAGGTTGCGATATTGTTCGGTAAATGTGAAATGGAGATTTTATTGATTGTCATCTTCTATGTTATCAGTATCGTATTGTAAAGGTTGAATGTTATTGTGCTGTTAGTTTTATTAGTAGTGTAATTGGGGCTGTTTTTGTTGTTGCTGCTGATACTTTCGAAATTGGAGCATACAGTTTTCTATTTATAATTGCATTTTGTCTTATTTGTGCTATTACGTGTTTCTGTGTTATTGGATGTTAAGAGGATGGTGGTGGATTAGTTGTTGGTTATTATGAGCTGCTTTCTATAGTATTGGCTATGGTATTGAATATTATTATTATAGGGATTGTAGGTAGTTTGTGTTGGTGTTGATATTAGGTGGGTGAAGATCGGATTTGATGGGGTTGTCATCGGCAATTTGTTGGAGCTATTGTTCGATGTTTAGGATTTGTGCTTTGTTTCGTTTTTGAACATTTTGTACTATTTAATATTAACCTATATATAACACTCTTATAACTTATCACTATTCTAACTCTTATAAATATTATAAATATGCGATATATCTCAATTAACTAGCCAACCAATCAATACATATATGCACATAATATGCACACAGAATATACACACATAATATACATACATAACACAGATAAACACAGATATATATAATTCATTCTTAATTCTATGCGCAATCTCATTAGCCATAACTATAACTTACTCATAAATCAGTAATTACAGTAGCACCTTCAAGAACTTTATCAGCAGCAACACTGGCATCATCAACATCATCAACAACAACAGTGGCATCTCCAACAGAGTGCCCAAATCTAATATAAATGTAGCACATTATTATCAGAATTAATGTTAAACTCAGAATTATTACTCCACTATTATTCTTATATTTATGCTTAATGTTCGGTTTCTATGTATGGCTGTTGCTCACATTCTCACTCTGACCTGCACTCACACTCATATTCTTACTCTTACCACTAACATCCTTTTCTTTTATCACAGATAATACATTGCTATTGATCCTATCAATAAACTTGTCGAATGCTGCATCAACAGATAACTCAGCCTTCACATAATTTTGTTGAGGTACCACACCACAAACCAATCTAATTTGACGATACCAGAGCTAATTGCAGTCCATTATGTATAATACTGAACTGATTTATTGAGCTAATGCCTATATCAGCTGCTAAATTGAGTATTGTTGATTCTTTTAGAGTATAAGAATTGCTGTCAGATGTCCGGAGAACATCTGTTGTTTTTTGTGGGAAGTATTTGTGTATTGTTTGTTACTGTAGCGAAATGGAGAGATTTTTTCATTACGGATTGATAGTTGGAGATTACGGATATCTGTGATGGATAATTATTTTGGGGTGTTTTTGTTTAAGATTTTGTCATCTATTTTATTGGTTAGTAGCAGTAGGTTATACACTTTTGTTTTGAGTTCATCGGATATATCGCTGTTGCGAACTGCAGATAAAATAGGAAAGGCAATGATGACATCAAACTACCAACTTATTGACTCATACTCTGTCATTTTTGTGAATTATAGCACAGCTCCATTCTTGACATTGATCCCGGATACTGCAATTGTTTTTGCACGGTATTTTATCATATCGGGTGAGTTATCAGGGGCTGTAGATTGGAAGTCGATACCCATGAACTTCAAGGAAGTAGGTAAGTACATGAGCAGATCCTTGATATCGGAGAGAGTGAATGCATAATGAAGGTCCATAAAGCTGTTGTGGTGGCTGGTGGTTGGTTTAAGCAAGGGTCGGCAGGCTTACTTTGTGATCATTGTATTTATTTATGGTGGAATTATATTATGTGCTCTCTCTCTAACTGTTTAATATTTGCATATTTATGTGATAGAGTAACATCGAATGACAGAGCATAACATCGATAAGACACTTAGAACAATCAATTTTGAAATCATACAGAATAGGCATGTACAGCCTCCTTGATTATCATTAGAGATAGTAGAGAAAAAGGCAGTTTAGCGAAGCCACAGCCACAATGTTACTTATCGGATGGAATGCGACTGCCGAGGTCTTAGTTTTGGTCTCTAAACGAGAGATCTCTGATATTTTCTGTTGATGGCAGATTTGGGTCGATAATGTTTTTCTCTTGAAGCTCAACTGGTACTGGCAGTTTTCTCCCGTTTTGGCATCCAGAAGGTGAAAACAGCTGTTGTAGTTGCCAGTGACAATTGTGGAGCTGTCAGCAGAGATTCCCATTTGGAAGACATCGTATAGCTTCTCTTTCTATTCGAGTTCACAAAGCTTATCTCTGTATCGACTGTCCAGGTGGACATTGAGGACCGGTCTCCTGGTGTTTGCTGTATCCCATATCTTTATATTCATATACTCCCTGGCCACAATATATTTGGAGTTGCTCATAAACTGCGCAGATGAGATGCTGCTGACCATTTCAGTAAAGAAGTTCTTGGTGGATCGGACATCGACCCCAAAATTAATGACATTACTCCCGAATGCTATGCTCATTATGACATAAATTACATGAGATGCGCATATCACACATTCCAATTCCATTTCTATTCAAACCAAATGCAAATAAACTATCGGAAGTCGGATGCATTTTGGAACACGTTATTTAAGTTTGAGTTTAGTAGAAAGCATTTGCCTTGTTTCTAGTCAGAGCTATTTAGTTTGCGATGTAGGGTCGGATAGGCTTTTCCATGTTCCATAAGTAAGTGTGTTGTTTATCCGAAGACAAGAGATACTCCTCGTTATTGGAGACACTAATCGAGTTTATAGGGGATGTATGTATTTTTGGGAATGATTTCCTGAGAGATATTTCTAAATGGTACTGCTCATTTGCATAGAATTCGCTTTATTATGTCTGTAGTTTGGGAAAGTGTAAGTCCTGGGTTGTAGGTTTCGAGACCTTTTTGCTTTATTTATTGTAGGCTTTCCATAGTTTGATCTACTGGCAGTTTGTTGTCAACAGCTTCAAAAAGCGACCTTGGTTTCGTATCCAACACATATCGACAATAGATTCTCCGACATGAGTGCTTTTCAGATAATCAAGCTTATTTTCATGAGATTGAAACTAATTCAGCAATAGCTTACTTCAGCATAGTACTCGTAAGGGTTATACTTATCCTCTTGTGTTTCGTTGGATATTGGGACTTCAAATATGACAATTCTGCCAGCATTATCTCCCAATGACAAGTATCTGCCGGAGGGATCGAAACTTAGCTTCGAAATTATGTCCTAGTCGAGTACCCTTGAGATTTGTTCCTTTGTACCGAAGACCTGTCCGAATTAATACTTCATACAGTTACTTTTCTTTTCCATAATTTCCATGGGTTTTTATAATATTACAAATTAAGTTCGATTTGTAAAATAGCAGTGAAATAATAGGCAGTTTGAATGTTCCCAACCCCAACCCCAACCCCAACCCCAACCCCAACCCCAACCCCAACCCCAACCCCAACCCCAAATGTTGAAATTAAAGTGTAATTGTATATTTCTTTATTTAGTTGTTTAATTTATTGAGATGAAATTAAATGATCGTCATTTGTATTTCGAATAATCAACTCAATCAGATTGAATAATACAAAAATAATATACCGACAATTGCAGTCTTCATTGCTTTATAAACTTATACGATATGATATAATATGATAAATATGATGTAGGTATGTATGAATTCTTCTAATCATCTTCTCATTGAATCATTTTCTGTGTTATTCGTCAGAAACATTCTCGTTGCAGTCGCCAAAACATCCTCTGATGTTATTTTACCCTTCCTACTCGAATCAAAGATCCGTGCAAATGAAGATAGCTCGTACCCAGTAGGAATAAAATGCTTATTCATGCCACGGTAGGTATCGATCATGCAACGAGCTAAATCAGCAGGCTCGAGTTAATTCTGATTGCTGCTGCTATACATTTGCATCAATTGTCTGCACTATCATCAATAGAGTACTGTGTGAGTCGTTGGATTTGTTCGCGGTTGAACATGCCGCCATTTTCGATGCCGTTTGACTGTTGGGAAAAGAATCTGTTATCCATTTAAATATAATTTATGTATTTGTTATGTCACATGTCAAATGTATAATCTATATATTCATATTCATATTCATGTGCGAATTGTCAGTTCGATTTGATCAAATTCAATTCAATGTCCGAATACTCATCATATTTGTGATTAATATGCTCCAAATACTAATATTCATGAATATTAATGAATATTAAGTTAATTATCGAGTATCATATATTTTTCGGATAACTGCATATTATTTTTGCAGTAGTTGCTGTCAATTTCCAAATATTCCGTATAATTTCCACCCAAACAAATCGCCTGCTACAGAACAAAGCCACAAAAGTAGTGAAAGATAGTATAAACTAAACAACATAGCTCTATAAATCTTCATGCTGCGAACTGGACAGACCATATACAAACAATGATGCTGAAACTAGTGCTTAAACCAAACTTCCAAATATCAGCCCAAAAAAGAGAATAGCACTTCCAAGAACAACGCATAATTAAATCCCTAAAAGTGGCACTCCAAAAATAATTAGCATTACCTTACAAATAACCCGACCGACAGTATATTCTTACTATTTATTATTCTTCTTCTTCTTATTAATTTTATTTTAGATGTTCTTATTTTTGTTTTACTTCTTTCTGTTGAGATTCTGGTGTGCCCTCGGCCTCATTATTTGTTCCTACTACATAATCTATTATTTAATTGCACTGGATACATTTAACTTGTGTAGTTGTTCGGAGTATCGTTAATACTCTTCATTGCCATTGTTGTCATTGTTGTTGTTGTTGGGATCCATGATACTTTCACGTACTGATTCGTGCATTGATTAGCGTAGTGATTACCGCATTGACTACCGTATGGATTCAGTGAAGCTGCGCTTTAAGGATTGATTTCTGTGTTGGTATCCCTTTGTTTTTTTCCAGGCTTAATAGAGGCCTGTAGTGGCTTTTGGTAGACTATGGAATAATCTGCTATTTTCATCCAGTTTGCAAGGACAGGCATCAATGGGGCAAAATGTATCCTAATTTCTACGTATGTTGCCCTAAATGATTAATGCCAGACATTTCCGACAAAAAAGATGACCACAGACATCCAAATTATCAATTACAGAATACATTTCTGAGTTTTGGTGATCCTTGGAGCACAACTGACAGAACAAATAACCCATTTCTGCTTTAATTGTATCAGTAATGGCCTATGGCTCATCACTGCCCCACCAATCATGCACTAATTGCTCAGAGAGGTTCACATCACTTTTGTCAATCATCCAGAATATTTAATTTATATAGATGTCATATGTGTGTATGTATATCTCTCTATATGCATAATCATAAAGATATAAAAATATCAAGATAGTGGTGTTGTAATATCATTAGATTGTTTGGGAATGTTAAATTTTGTCATGTTTACTCATAAATACATACATGCATACATGCATACATATATTCAGTATTCAATATATACTTTCCCTCCATTTATTTATCGAGTACGCGCCAATGGACGAAGACAATCTCAGACACTATTATGAGCATTTCTATCCATATGAACTTATTCAGAAATGGATGACTTATAACTCGAAGTACCCATTCAGCCATCGAGAACTTTCGTTTTAGTATGAAGGTGGTGGGGTGCAGAGATATGTTACATTCAATAACTTTCAGTAAATGAAGAATCGCTTGACAAAGGGCGAGTCTGTGCCAAGGAAGGTCGATGCTGGGGCCATATGGACCGGAGTTCCAGTTAAAGATAACAAAGATGAGAAACCAATTGAAAGATAACTAATTTTTGATTTTGATATGAATGACTATGATGATGTGCGGACTTGCTGCACAGGCAAAGATGTCTGTGAAGATTGTTGGAAGATGCTCTTGGCTGCGGCTTAGATACTTGAAACGAGTCTCATGACTGATTTTGGGTTCGAAAAGATTATGTATGTGTTTTCAGGAGGCAGAGGCATGCATATTTGGGTCTGCGATAAAAGGGCTCGACTAATGAGTGATCAGGTCCGAAAATCAAGCATAGACTACTTGGAGTTGGTGACAGCCAATGACAAGGCTGCTTCACTCTTGGCAGATGGGATATTCAAGACTCATCATGAACTGTTCAAAGTTCATGACGATCGACATATAGCGAGAGAGTAGCTGCTTAAATTAATGCACCCGCATATTGCAAGAAGCTTAAAGATTCTCAGAAAGTGGTTCACTTCAATATTCTAACAGCAGAAAACTCTCAACAATAAAAATTGCAGGGAAGTCATATATAAAATTCTTTAAACAAGGAGTAAGCTGTTAATGGAAAGAGTAAAGGAAAAGTGGGAGAAATGCGAACAAACTCATAGTAGACTTTGGCAGGAGCTGTGTGATGAAGTCGACCATTATGAAAAGACAAAACCAGGACCTTAGTATCCTCTGAAAAGCCATGAACTCGACCGTAAATATAAGACCATAACCTTCATCGAATAATAAATCATGCTGTCTTTCCTGTATCCCCGTATGGATTACAATGTCTCTACAATGCAGAACCATTTGTTGAAACTTCCCTTTTCAGTGCATCCGTCCACAAAGAAAATATCAGTGCCTCTGTTCTACCACCAAATTGCCAAATTCAATCCTAAAAAGTGTGTCACAATCGCAGATCTCATGAAAGATCTCTAAGATATGCTGAATGACAAAGAGAGCATTATCTACCGATCGAACGATACAGTGGAAAAGGCTTTGCAGACAAGATTAAGCGAGAGTATTACTTTGTTTGGGAATTTCATTGCTGAATTGTGATGGCTATGATCAATATGTAGTACCAGTGTTTGTTATATATTTTGTTGTATTGTTGTATATTGTATATTATATTTCTTTAGGAGCACTCAAATAAATACACATAAACCGCCTATGAATTTGAAAGAATTAATTTGTTTCATCATTGAGAGATGCTATTGTACTCTAAGCTTTAAAATATATTTCCACAGAAATAAATCAAACTCAGATGGCAAACGCTATATTCATTTGTTGTTTAGCTCATGTTGTTTGATCCATGCTGTTTGATCTATTTTGTTTAATTCCTATTGCTTTTATTGAATTATTGTTATATATTTCCAGGAGAATTGTGAGAACTGAATAAGATACCATGAAAATCAGCAAACTGAACCTACTGAAAAGGCATTATTAACATTTGGCAATTAGATTTTATTAAAATGACAGAATTCTATGTAATTTATTCATTTAACTCATTTAATTAATTTTAATTATTTTAATTAGATAATAGGGAATATCTACAAACACTTAGATCGAATTTAATATTAATATTTAATAATCAATTATTTATATCCACATATGGTGTTCGTGAAAGTCATCAAGAACAAATCTTACTTCATGAGGTTCCAGACCAAGTTCAAAAGAAGAAGAGAAGGAAAAACTGACTACTTTGCCAGAAAGAGACTTGTCATCCAAGATAAGGATAAATACAACACCCCCAAATATAGACTCGTTGCCAGAATTACCAACACTAGAGTTATTGCTCAGGTCATCTATGCAACCATTCAAGGAGATCGAGTTTTCTGTGCTGCTGATTCTCTTGAACTCAAAAGATTCGGTTTGACTGCCGGTCTTGCCAACTATGCCTCAGCATATGCTACTGGTCTATTACTCGCCCGAAGACTTCTCAAAAAAGTCGGACTTAGTGAAATTTATGAGGGAAACAGTAAATACGAAGTCAACTATGACTCTGGAAATGATGTCAGAGATAGAAAACCCTTCAAGGTCATTCTTGATGTCGGACTTAAATCCACAACTACTGGATCGAAAGTTTTTGCAGTCATGAAAGGTGCTGCTGATGGTGGTCTTAATGTCCCTCACTCCGAAAAAAGATTCCCTGGAAAAGCTGAGAAAGGAGAGAACAAAATTCTCAGAAACAGAATTCTTGGTGCTCACGTTGATGCCTACATTAAAGCCATCAAGGGAACCGAAAAGGAAAACATTCAATTCAGACTTTGGAACGAATGCCTCAAGAAAACCGGTGTAGCCTCAGTTGAAAAACTCTACGAGAAGCTCCATAAGGATATCAGAGCCAACCCAGACGTCGTGAAGAGAGCAGAAAAAACAAACTTCAAGAGAGAACACATAAAATACAGAAAAGTCGCACTCACAAATGCCCAAAGAAAGGAACACATCAAGAAGAAAATCGAAATTAGACTCAAAGAGCTCAAGAAACAACAAAAGAAAGCTACCGCATGATTTCTAAAGTCGATATTTAAATTTCCTACTTCAATTAAGTGAATTTAGAGCGAACAAATCTAGAATAATAAATAAAATAAATTAATAAATCATTTATATTTGAACTGTAACGTTTAGTGATATAAATTGCACTCGAATAGGCAAAATAAAATAAATGGCAAAGTACGAGCAAAATCCATACTATAAGGGCAAAGCTTCAGATAATTAAGAACTAGGAGAAGGGGTTAGTGTTCACAGTAATAATAGTAACAAGAGCAACGCAAGTGCTAGATAGCTTCTCCTTCGTAGAGCAAACATGAAGCTAGTTGAAAGCAGACTAAGCAATAAAAGCATGTCCGAAAGCAGACTAAGAAACAGTCAAATTCAATCACAAGCATCGAAATAGGGTCATTATGAAAAAGACCAAAGGAATAGTCAATCACATAAATTTCGATCTTTGTACAATTCTGCTGAAAAATAAAGTAATTAAAAATCAAGAACTGTGCTCTTAACCGAAATTGCATCCAAATTGCAAAACAGATCAAAGGTCATTTTCGATAGAGCTGATAATTATGAAGATACTCGCTACTCCTTGAAAAATAATAAGTACAATCGATCGATGTCGACAGGCAAACAGCATAGCAGTGGCATAAAGCATCATCACTATTAACCCAACAAAAAATAAGTAGTAAACCAAGAGAAAAAGAACATCCGGACAAAATTGAACAAACTGGAAAACCTACTAAAAAATATTAAGAAATCAAATCGATAGGCCCTAGAAGTTGCGACTCATACTTAGAGACAAAATATGATCGAGAATAACGAGACGAAATTTGTGTATGCTTCCAATCACATTCAAAATACAAATAACGGTCTTTCATTTAGTAAAATGACCCCGATCCATACAATCAATTAAGCCAGCTATGAGAGACTATAGTAACAGAATGAAAACCAGATCAAATAATTAGCGAAACAATTAATGTAAGTACGCCAAGAACTTCATTAAATGAAATTAAAGAATTAATAGCTGTTGAGTATATCTCATGCGCAATCGCAATCTAATTTCGATAACTCAAGTCAAATATCTCAAAGTGACTATAGCCATATAAACCATTTTACTCACAATGCAAATCCTTATTACCAACCAACTCAGTTTAATGGAGGAGAGCAAATGCATATGAAGAAGCAAAATGCATAAAGAAGTCACTTTTAGGAAACTTTTGTTGTAAAGTAATGTTTGGCTTGTGGCTGCACTTGTCGGTATAACCGGAATCTCTTTCAGAATCAGTAAAATCCATATTATTGATGTATATTAAATATTAATAATTATTCTATTATATGATATGATATTGACTAGCCGTATTAACTTTAATGAAGGTGATGATCTATGCATTTGAGTTATAAAGATTCAGAAGGTATACAAAATTCATCTTTTATGCTTTTTATCATGACTTCTGCTTCTCGATCTTGGGGTTGGGGTTGGGGTTGGGGTTGGGGTTGGGGTTGGGGTTGGGTTGGGTTGGGGTTGGGGTTGGGGTTGGGGTTGGGA
>NW_028282719.1:0-26963 GCF_059751285.1 Brachycentrus maculatus
ATATATATATATATATATATATATATATATATATATATATATATATATATGTATGTATATATATATATTGATTAAAAAGTTTTTGAATGCAACGTTGCTAAAAATTTTCTAACATTTGATAAGTTTATCAGATAAAAGATTTTTAACAAACAAATATTAACATTTTATTTATATAGATATGTACATGCCTCGACCCTCGTATATCCAAGTTAAAAATTTAACAATCACTTCCGTTACCCACCAAAAAGAAAGTTCAAAGGGCGTTAGTGGGTTTAATAGAATATAAGAGAAGGTCCTGGAAAGAACGAGATATTAAAAACAATACGGTTTTTCATTGATAAAGTTTTCTTGGTTAAAATATTGATAAATTATTTAATTAACCTATTCCGAAAAGAAAGTGTAGCAATCCATTAGAGCTTTTATTTTTCTTATAGTTATTTAATAATTTTGAGAAGTTTTGTTGTCAATCATGGGTAGAATGGTAAATGTTACAAGTGTATAAAAAGATCACTTAAATCAGCCTATGAAGGGTCGTAAGCCCTGTTAATACCCAGACTTTCATATTCTTCATTATTTATGTTGAGATATAAATAAAAATCTAGATATAAAAACTTTTATGTGGAGTCAAACACAGAATTTGTGAATAAAAATTTATAGTATTTATTGATTCGGCATTAACTTTGTAGAATGACATGTTGATTTTTTATTAACAATTAAACACGTGAATATACCACTTGATGATTTTTATTATATAAACGACCATTTTCGAAAATCTATAGATGTTTTCATCTTCTGGTACAAATTAAAACATTTATTTTTACCAGAAGAAGAAAATATCTGTGAGTTTTCGAAAATAGTCGTATATATATAAATAAAACTTATCAAGTGGTATATTCAAGTGTTTATTTGTGGAATGACATATTGATTATTAAAAAAAAATCAAATGCTTGTAAAATACCACATACTGAGATTTATTTCATGAGGCACTACTAGTTTCGAGAACAGGTTATTCAACACTGATTAAAAATTTAAAAAGTTTATTCTTAAATCACCTTTCGATGAAAACAACTCTTGTTTTCAAAACTAAAAGTCTGAAATGAAATTAAAATCAATAAGTCTTTATTATACATAAGTTTAATTTTTAAAATGATCACTAAAGATTGAAACTCAATAAAAATATTGGGGCTGAATTATTGGCTACGAAATCTTAGTTCGTGGGTTAGAGTGCATAATTTGTATTCTACGTTACAGGCCAGTAACAGTGACAAACAACTCACTAGAATATTCAAACCATCTATCTTCGTTTCTGGTCTAGCGGTCCAACAAAGCATTCATTATTTCATCTGACCTTTTGTACTCTATTTCAATATTTCATCAGTATTCAAGTATTGAACATGGCAATACTAATTCACTAGGTACACCAATAGAATTACTCATAACAATTCCATGAAAGCTTGATTAATTCCTATATTCTGTTATCTTTACAGGTTTCAAACGGATCGAGTGTGACTCTTGCCTAATTTGGAAAAGAAGAAGAGAAACGAAGCACTTAGAAAAATGTGAGTTCAAATCTTCGAGAATATAAAGTGAAACCTAAATTGGGAACATTCTATGAAAGTTGGACCATCCGAGAGGGGAACATTGAATTTTTTATGTAGTGGTACGAACTGTACTCGTATAGTGTTATTCATGATCCAGTGAGAGCGAAATGAAAGGTCAAAAATACTCAACCCGAAAAAACCACTCTCCCATCCGGTTGAGGGTTTAATTCGAGATCGTTCATAATACCTAGGAAATTTATGAATATAAATTAATCGTTATTATCAAATATTCATCAAATATAAAAATCATGATGTCGTTTTCAACGCATTGCAAGCAAATCGTGGTATTAGTAATTTTATCCGTCGCGATCGGACATGTGTCCTGTCGGTCTTGGGCCAATCACCAAGATACCACTACTACTCCGCTCATACATACCACTACTACAGTGAGCCCCAAGGACTTTCATAATGATCCCCTCGTAGTGGAGACTAGCTCGGGTCTCGTGAGGGGCCACGCCAAGACAGTTCTCGGACGAGAAGTCCACGTATTCACCGGTATTCCGTTCGCCAAGCCGCCATTGGGCCCTCTGAGATTCCGGAAGCCCGTTCCCGTAGACCCGTGGCACGGCGTTCTGGACGCTACTAATCTACCTAACACGTGTTTCCAAGAACGTTACGAATACTTTCCAGGGTTCGAAGGAGAAGAAATGTGGAATCCCAACACTAATATATCCGAGGATTGCCTGTACCTGAACATATGGGTTCCTCAACGCCTCAGGATCAGACACCACCAAGACAAACCCTTGGCCGATTGGCCCAAAGTTCCCGTCCTAGTTTGGATCTACGGTGGCGGGTATATGAGCGGTACGGCCACGCTCGATATATACGACGCGGACATAATGGCCGCCACCAGTGACGTCATAGTCGCATCGATGCAATACAGGGTGGGATCGTTCGGCTTTTTATATTTGAATAAATATTTCTCGGAAAATAGCGAGGAGGCACCCGGAAACATGGGGCTCTGGGATCAGGCGCTGGCGATCGAGTGGATAAAGAAAAATGCCGCTGTCTTCGGCGGAGATCCCGATTTGATTACTCTGTTCGGAGAGTCGGCTGGAGGAGGCAGCGTGAGCTTGCATTTGATATCTCCTGTTACCAGAGGATTGGTGAGAAGAGGCATATTGCAATCGGGAACCATTAATGCTCCGTGGAGTTTCATGACTGGAGAGAAGGCCCAAGAAGTAGGAGGAACTTTAGTTGATGACTGCGGGTGTAACAGCACTCTTCTAGAAGAGAACCCGAGCGCCGTGATGGACTGCATGAGGGGTGTGGATGCCAAGACTATCTCGGTCCAGCAGTGGAACTCCTACACTGGTATTCTCGGATTTCCTTCTGCGCCGACCGTAGATGGAGTGTTCTTCCCGAAACATCCTGACGAGCTGCTGAAGGAAGGAGACTTCCAAGATACTGAGATACTGATTGGCAGCAACCAAGACGAGGGTGAGCAATTTTCTTTCACTTTAATTTAAATATATATTCAAATAAGAAAGTATCTATAATCATTTGTTTGATCTCGAAAGTAATGGAGTTCCGAATCTTATTGAAGTAAGAGATAAAGTTAAATTGATATAATTCATTTGATGTGTAAGGGGAAGATAAAACTGGGTTTTGTTTTTTCAAGCGAAAGATGTAAATTTTTCAATACCCTTATTTCTTATAATATGTTTACTCTGCAAGACTTCTTCGTGCTATTTATTTATTTATTTATTAAGTCAATATTATTTCTGACATTCTCCTTGTCATTCGTCGTTCACTTTGTGTAATACCACTTTAATAAACACTAATTCATGACTAACGGTTTCGAAACAATCATTCCATCATAAGGTCATTAATTTTTTTTTTACGGTCTGACATTTGTACAAAAATAAAACTTCGAAAGAGAGAAAAAAGACAAAAGTGGGCTTGAAATTCAATTAAGTTTTTTATTTATTATAAGTATGATGAATGATAAGAAGAGTGTTATATTACCATACCACAAAGTTAACAATGCTTTTAATATACAAAAAATATTTTTTCTTTTGAGATTTTTTGGCATTTTCATTTCTTGTTTGAATCTATCATATTTATTTTTCTAACATTTTTTATTATTATTTTCTCTTCTATTATTTCTCTACGAGAAAAATAATATAAAAAAGAAACGTTATACGAAGGAAACGTAAGTAAAATAAATATTTACAAAAAAGTAAGTAATATTTAATAAATAAACGTTCTTCATAGGGATCCACAAATGGGACAAACTATTTATAAGGTTATCAAAAGAAGAATTATAACGAAGAACATCATATATATTAAATTACCAAGTTTTTTTTGTGAGATCGATAAGAAGGCAAATGCGAAACAAATGAATTACTTTGTATTAGAAAAATTCACGTTTTTTTAAGTAGTTAATTTTTTTATTGAATATTATATTTGCTCAATGGAGTCCTGATTCCAACCCCAATGTATGAGAGTAAAGTATAGAGTTATCAAAAAAAGTTGAAAGCAGATTGAATGCGTTCAAAATGTGATCTCTAAGATAAATGTTCAAATGGTGATATAAAGAAAGAATGTAAGGATGAGATAAACATTATCGATAAAATTAAGTAAGGTGTCTTTAAATAGTATGGGGATTTGATTCGAATGAGTGAAGAAAGAACGGTCAAAAAAATGATAAAATTAATTATAATTATAATATGTTTGGTAATAGAAGCAGAGGTAAACCGTGGAAAACTTGGCATGGTCAAGTGTTTCCAATATTTGAAAGTGGTAAGGTTAGGAGTCGGAATAATCGGTGGGTATGTGTGAGGGGATGCATGAATGTGGAAGAACCGAATATGTTCGCGATGACAGATTGGGATGATATTCATTCTGCCTACCCCTATGGGAAGCGGCGTGATAGTTGGAAGTTATAGTTAGTTAATACATTCAAGAATCTGCAACGCTGGACTGATCACTTTGCTTTCATTTGATCAAGTAAACAACAACATTTTGGGTGTGTCCAAATACTTGTTCACAAAATACTTGTTCACAAAAAAATACTTGTTCACAAATCTCCAATTACAGGGGTTATTTTCATATTATTTTTTGACATCTCATCAAGATTAAGAAGAATATGGTAGTCTGGGCAATTATGGGGCTGATGACCGTCATAGGCTGGTTTAAGCGATCACTTTACACACATGAAATATTCACCAATTCTACCCATTATTGACAACCACACTACTCAAATTCTTGGAAGTTCTATGTACATGAACCAATTTTAAAACATTGTTCTTGAATCACTAGAACTTCATTAGAGACACCTATTGGTGAGATGGTCGTCAGCCCCGTAAATGTTGAGACTTCCATATTCTTCTTCATCTTTGATGAGATGTCAAAAAATAATAAGTAAACAACATATCTATCTAACACAATGCACTTTGCATCATTCACTAAGATTTGTATTCAGAATATGTTTTCTCGGAAATGAACCATATTCAATTTGAAATTTCAGGTACTTTAGCATTTGGTGAAAATGTGGATGAAAATATTCGGAAAATGCAAAATAGACGGAAATTCACAATTTCAGTTTTTCGCAACGAGGTCAATTGGTAATTTGGAAATATCAGTAGTGGGGCAATTTATTTTAGGAATGAAAGTGAATATTATGCTGATCGGTATTTTTTCCCGACTATTGACGTTTGAAATTTCAATGAAGACTTCCTGGTCGATGAGTAAATCCGTTTATGGAAAACCTAGAGTTCAAAATATGTACAATATATACGAGTATTTATTTTTTTCTTTTAGTAACGACCGTAGCCAATTTGTGCATAATGTATTACATGTTGTATACTTTATGATGAAATAACATGAAAAAATAATTTGTTTTCTCTTTTGAAGTGTATTATTGGTTCAAAAAGTACTTATCTAAACAAGGATGAGCATATTAAGAAAAAAAAATTATGCATTAGACTGAAGCATGCTATTATTTTTGCTTTATAGGTAGGAAGTGACATATGCCAGATATCGATATGGTCCGCGAATTCATTGTCTAGGTTTTTGTATTCGGCGTATAGGACTGTTGAATCCAGACACTGTCCGGCTGTTATTACAATAAAATATATTTCTCGTGTTTCTGGTTGGGGTGTAAATATTTATCATTTGCAATAACAAGGAACAGTCTTAAATATAATTTGAAATTTTGTATAAATTCATCAGATCAAATAGTTTCCTCCGATCACTCAATTTTATTATATTTAGTAAACAAAACTTTTGATTATAATGCAATTTTATAATTATTGGTATGAATATGTATGAATACGAAAATGTGTGAAAAACTTGAAGTGTGTTTAAGACTTGTAGGCATAGTATTTATATACATATTTGTAGTTAATTATTAACAATTGTACTAGGTGAAGACCGAATCCTGCTTTATAATGCCTATTATAATCAATTGCCCTTTCCAAGTGACAACAACACTTGATCTTCTTAGGCTTAAACATAATAAGTTTCAGCCTATTCTTACTTGCATTTTGAGTGTGTTCAAATTATTGTTCGGAAATCTCCACTTAGGAGTTATTTTTACATTTACCCACTCAATATTGATTTAGAAGAAAATGGAGGTCTGGATATTTACAGGGCTTATGAGCTGTCAAAAGCTGGTTGAATGATCACTTTACACACGTGTAACCACACTACTAAATTTTTACAACCACACAACAAAAATTTATGGAACTCATACATTTGTCATCAATCTCATGACGCTTCATCATTGAGTTCACAACAGCAATCTTTCGTAAAAAATATTTATTTTACAAATGAAGGAAAAAGCGTGTTTTTATTTGTTAGGAATTTCAGAGAAAGAAAATCCGTGTTCTTTTTACGGCGGTTTATTTTTTACAAAGTCAAAGGTTTACACGTGGGAATTACCTGAACGTAGATTACTTAAATGACAATTGTTTTAATAGTATGTACGTTTATACATACGATTGCCTTATGGATTGGGTGTACTCAGTACGCCTAATGGTTTAGTACATATTCGGAAATCAATACAGTATAGTAGCAGCTCAAGGTTGTATGGAAACTTGAAGGTTGTAGTACCGAGCTTTACTAATTCTAAAGTTGGCGGGGATTATGTTCTGCTTCTAGTACTATTCTTTTAAAACAAAAGTCTCTAAGTCATTTTTTAGTGTATCTAGATAATCCCGTATCATTATCAAACATTGTATATGATGCTAAGTCTAAATTTTAAAGCCGTACCCTAAGAAGGTTAAAAGATAAAAAAGTGGGGAACAAGCTGTTTCTTTGTTTTAACTGTGAAAAAATAGACAAAACAACATTACCTTTATTAAATATTTCTTCTTCCTCTTACTCCTCATTTCTGAGGGTTGTGACCCTTGTCGTAGCAATGATTGTTCTCCAGTTATCCCTTGACTGTGCTGCACGTAGAGCTCCAACCACCTAGGTGCCTGTTTATATAATATAAGCCTTAAATAACAATAAAAATAAAATAAAAATAAAACATAAAATTGTCGTAATAATGAAGAAATACTTATAATAAATAAATAGTAGTCGTTTATGCAAATTATTTTATTTTATTTTCATATTACTTATTTATTGAACGGCTTAAGCCTTTAACATAATGCATATATACAAAATTAAATATAAAAATACACCTATGAATACACTAATAGAGAAACAAAAAGTCTTCAACATAAAGTCACAATAAAGTAACAAATAGTAAACACTGGTAAATACACGTCTCCGGCACACACTATCAGCGAGCAACGAGAGAGAGAGTAATAACACTGCATCTATGGTATTTTTTGCATTGGCAAGACTTTTATCAGGGTAATTGATTTTTTTTAGAGTTTGCTAGTCATTAAATAGACAAAAATATCTCATATACTTACGAAGATATTCCAAAAAACAATAACACGAAAATTCATACACCTCAACATTTTGAAACTCTGAAAATTCATAATAATTGTAAATAATAATAAACCCAAAATTAATAATATAGTGATGACTTTAGCCAACCTCTATCGTCCATGTTCCATCTAATACAAAATTAGAAACAGCTTCTTTCCCACTTCCAATGTCCCAATACTACAACTCAAAAATTTAGACTTAGCATCACATACAATGTCTGATAATAAAGCGGAATGCATCAAAACACGTGTCACAACAGATTTAAATAAAATATAGTATTTAAATGGTAAAATTTAAATTGAAAATGGATAGATGTAAACCACATAGTGACTGCCGAATCAATAAATTTATCATGAGAATTGAAAATTAATTTAAATGGTAATATTTTTACGTTAATTTGATTGAAATTGATACGTTTAAAAGAAGTGAAATTATTTGATGAACTTAAGCTAGTTATTTTTCTCTTTACACAAAAAAAAACTTTTCTCGTGGTTTCACTTAAATCGTTTTTATCTTCAGTATAATTTAATCAATTTTCGTTTCTCTAGAAATCCACTCATAGTTTCAAAGAGCTTTTTCAAAAAGAAAATTTATCACCCGAGGTTAATCTAAAGCCCGGGAAATATGAAGAATATACTATAATATACACCAGAAAAGGTGCTAGGATTATGTTCAACGGATAAAAAAGACACCTTTTATACTTAGTCTTAGTTAACGGCGTGGTACTGTTAGTTTGTTTTCTCTACAAGGTGGTAAGAGCTGGAATTACGTAGATTACATTTAAGGGAGAGGAATTGTACAGAGAACCCGCCTTACGGTTTATTATTCTATTGCCACGCGAGGTAGTTTTGTTTCAGGTTTTCAGGATACGCTTCGCCGCAGGCTTTGTCAAGAACGTTTGCTGAAAACGTTTACGGTAGAATATATACGACAAACTCAGTGAATTCTCTTCAAGTGCAGCATTTCAGAGGAAGCAGTTTTACGAAATGAAATTTAAAGGAAGTTTTGTAAAAAAAAGGATTAATTATATTTTTGTTCATTCTATTAGACATTGGATTATGCATTCTACGCATAATGTGAATACAACATTTTGAGTGTCCATATACTTATACACATATTTGGATCAATAAATCTCTCACCAATCTCTCACCAGTCTCTAGTGAAGCGAAGCGAATGTGATCACTCCTGCGCTTCAGGAACCAGTCCAGGATAATATTAAATAAATGTTAGAGTGTAAAATCACTAATATATTTATTTTTATCCCCCCTGGAATCGAATCCGAGATATCCAGCACGGTAGCTAAACATGCTAACTATTGCGCCACAGAGGCAGATAAAATATCAACAACAACAAAATAAAACATTAACTGTATATGTTAATTAGTTTTGTTAACTTTGTGGTATGGTAATATATGTAACACTCTCCTTATCATTCATCGTTTACTTCGTAGAATACCACTTAAATGAGGAGTAGGAACAGAATTTAATTAAGAAGAAGAATATTTTTACGTAATATAAATAAAAACGCTAATTTGTTCATAATCGTGATTCTCCTTAAGTTATTGACATTTTTTTTTTAAATTTTAACAAAAAATTGCGTCAAATACACTTGTATTTTTCTTAGAACAAGAGTGATAAGATACGTTTTACCTGCAACAGGCATGGTTTTATTTTAGACAACCTTTTTTACCGCAATGGCAGCGCCATCTGTTGATAGTAACAGCTACACATGTGATAATAAACATTGATCACAGTGGAAAGAGTACTTCGGAAAATTTTTATTTTTTTCAAAATTTTGTGTTATCAATTATTTCAATGCATTTTTGTTTGAAAAATTTAAAATATTTTCATAGATTTATTATCTTCATTTTCATAGATAATATAAGCATGAAATTAAATTTATAAGAAATATGAGTTTTTATTTTTATTTCCCTTCATATTCATTTAACCAGACTGATCCACATAAACGCGTGGCCGGATACAGCTAGTATTATTTTAAAATCTTTGTACTTTACATTCGAAGACAAGATTAATCTCGTTTTAGCAATTCATTGCCCTAGGTAGGTAGTCCGTTCTTCTATACCAAGAAATGATGAAGCTTTCTATTATGTTTTATATAATACATCAAAGAAACCTTTGTGCAGAAGTTTTCTTAGAATGTGATTAATCAAAATTTGAAAATGATTTTACCTGCTTGGTATGAGTTAATTAAATCTATTCACAACAATTTGAGTGTGTCTAAATATTTAAATACTTTCTGCACTTAGTAAAGATGTCTCTAGACGTGTTTTTTCCCAGCAGTGAGAAAATACCGAGAAGTTCCTGATTGGATCACACTAGTTGATTCCTTTTTTCCCAACACAGATTGAAATAAAATATATTATTCAACTAGAAGACACGAATGATAGATGTGCGAATAGTGAAATAAGGAAGAAATGCAAAGCTGAGATAAGCATTATCGATAAAATTAAGAAAGGTATGTTGAGATGCTTTGGTCATGTAGAATGAATGAGTGAGGAAAGAACGGTGAAAAAAAATTATGAGGCGAATTTTATTGGGAAAAGAAGCAGAGGAAGACCGAGAAAAACATGGCACGATCAGGTATGCCAAATACTTGAAAATGGTCAGGTTAGGAGTCGTAACAATCGGCGGGTATGTATGAGGAGATGCATGAACGTGGAAGAGGCTAAGAATGTTTGCAAGGACAGAGTGGTGTGGCGCCCTATTCTCTCTGCCTACCCATGCGGAGAAGCGGCGTGATGTGTAGTTAGTTAGTTAGTTAACTAGAAGACACAATAATCCACAAAATGATCTTTAATATAATTAATTGTAAATTTTTTAAAATAATTGTATTTTTAAAGGAATAAACCACAAACCGTCTATTTTAGATGCTTGTAGGATAGGTAAGATAGTAAGGATAGGGAAGGTAAATGTGAAAAACATCACTAACACCCAGACCATTTGAAAATAAATCTTTCTTGAATTCATTTTGCACGTGCCTTGCAAGTCGTATTAAAAAGAATCTATAAAGAAATAGTATGCGGATGACTATTTTCAATTCAAGCATCAATATTATATAGGTAAGGGTGGTTGTCAATTATGGGAAATGCAACTCTTTTTAATAGATTTATATTATCCACTGACACTTCGTGATGGAATTGCATTTTTAGTATATTATTAGATTAAAACCAATATTATTAGCTTTTCCACTTTATTTTTATTTGACCAGCGACCGGGTTTCGTCGTTACCGACATCATCAGACTGGTGGGAGGCTATACATATTGTTATGTTATATATAAAACAAGGCAGGAGTTGATAACCATGATTTGATATAATTTTATTGAGAAATTAATTTAATTTGATTTACTTAATTATGTTAATAATTAATTGGTTTACTAAAAGAAATTAAATTAATTTGATACTTAAATTCACTCAAATTAAATTGATTTCTCAATAAAATTATATCAAATCATGGTTATCAACTCCTGTCTTGTTTTATATACAACATAACAATTTGTATAGCCTCCCACCAGTCTGATGATGTCGGTAACGACGAAACTCGGTCGCTGGTCAAATAAAAATTAAGTGGTAAAGCTAAAAATATTGGTTTTAATCTAATAATATATTATAAATGTAACACGTCTATAACGTGATCAATCAAGCAAACCAATGACAAGTCTTCAGCCTTGTAAAACACTCAGACTTTAACTTGGTTAACATAGGTTTCTCCACTTAGGAGTTACTCTTATATTTTGACATCTCAACATCGATAAAGAAGAATACGGAAGTCTGGGTATTTACATGCCTAACGACCTGTCATGGGCTGGTTTAGATGATCACTTTAAACACAAGTAATATTCACCATTCTGCCTATGATTAGCATTCACAACACACATTTTTTTGGAACTCATATCAAACTCACCCATGAAGCAAAGTGTGAATTATATAATATGCATGAGTTCCAAAAAATTCAGTAGTGTAGTTGTCAATCATGAGTAGAATGGTGAAAATTTCATGTGGAAAAAGTGATCATTTAAACCAGATAATGAAAAGTTGTCCACTCTGTTAATTCCCAGACTTCCAAATTATTTTCATTAATTGATTCGGCAGTCACTTTGTGGTAAAATCTATCCATTTTTAATTAATGTTTTACTTAGTAAATACCAATATTTCTTATAATCTACTGTGACACGTGTTTCGATGCATTCTGCATCATTTTCATACGGTGTTAATTATGAGGCAAATGCAATTGGAAAAAGGAGCAGAGGAAGACCAAGAAAAACTTGGCACAATCAGGTATGCCAAATACTTGAAAGCGGTCAGTCAAGAGTCGAAACAATCGGCGGGTATATATGAGGAGATGCATGAACGTGGAAGAGGTGCAAAGACAGAGAGATGTGGCGTTCTATTCACTCTGCCTACCCCTGCGGGGAAGCGGCGTGATGGTAAGTTAGTAAGTTAGTTAAAATAAGATAGAATTACTAGACGCACCAACAAGTGCATTTGTCAGAAGTTACACTTGGATGGCTTGACTCTGGTCAATGACGGTTTCTTCAGCTCTTTGAACACTTTCTCTTTACAATAAGGATAGCCTGAAACGACTGGTTGTCATTGGTAGCCTGGAGGGAGAGAGAGAGATGAAGATCCCCACACACGATGGACAGCAGCAGAAACCTCGTAGGTTGGAGCGCTACGTGCAGCGCGGTCAAGGGATAACTCGAGAACAATTGTTGTTACGACAAGGGTCACGACCCTCAGCAATGAAGAGTATGGCGATGAAGAAGAAGACAGAGTTTATACTCAACCCTTTCTGGAAAGCATAGCCAGTAACTGATTTTAGAAATTACAATTTGTGAGTCGCGTTTTATCGCTCTACTTAATTAAGGTAACAGATATATTAAGTATCAGAACGATGCGTTGAAAAAAAACCCTAATATCGATTCGCAAAAACGACAAATTAATTTACATTTGACTATTGATGTTGTTGCCTTAAATGTACCGTGGAAATAATTACAATCTATTGAAATGCCAAACTGTATAAAGTTACACAAATACGCTTTAAAGTGTGTGTACAGATTTGTAAATATTGTACGCGACGCCGGCGGCAAAACGCCGCCTAGTAACACAGTAATTCGTTTAACCTCGTTTATACGAAGTTGTGATCGCGTAGGTGGAAACATAGTACGCCGTAGTACACCCTATATAGCGCACCGTATCTAATGTCTACGTAACATAAACTTTATACCTAGTAATACAGGTATGTTTGTAGATATTGTGCGAACATTTGAATATGTGAATATACTACGTTTGTGTGTATTTGTTTGGGTAAGGTTGAAATATATTTTATATATTAAAAGCATTGATAACTGTGTGGTATGGTTGAGTTAGGTTATATTACAAACGGTTGGGTTAGGTTTAGTTAGGTTAGGTACTGCACTATATCTAATGTATACGTATGGACAAATTTACAGGTACTAGTATATGTATGTTTATACGTATTGAATAAACATTTGAATATGAGAATAAACTTGCGTATTTGTTTGGTTAAGGTTGAGTTAGGTTATAATACATAAGGTTTGGTTAGGTTAGGTAGTGCACCATTTCTAATGAATAGGTACGCGAACATTTGAATATGAGAATATAGTACGTTCGCGTGTATGTCTTTAGGTAAGGTTAGATTATACCATATAAGGTTTGGTAAGGTAAAGAAGCGCAACATATCTAATGTAAACGTGATGATAAGGTACGTTTTTAAGTGTGTCCAAGTTTTTTATCACAAATTCTGGATTTTACTAGAATTGAGTTAGCAAGAACGAAGTTACTTGTTTTAAGGAATTTTTTTCCATGATGTCTCAACATTAGTAGAGAATAATATGGAATTCTAGATATTTTTACATATTCACATGATGAACTCAATAAATTTGATTAAATTTGAAGTGTGGTTGTCAATCATGGGTAATTGGTGAATGTTTAAGTTGTATAAAGTGATCACTAAACCAGTCTTTGACAGGTCATAACGCCTGTGAATACCCAGCATTCCATATTTTTCTTAATCTTTGTTGAGATTTCGAAATGTAAATATAACTCTTAAGTGCAGAAATCCTAGGTTTGTGGACAAGTATTTGGACGCACTCAAAATGTTGTGAATCAAAAAATGGTCTTATACTTGTGTTTTATTTTTGCACCATGATATTCCATAAAATGCAAAATCAATACACTTTTTTACTAACATAAATTGTATACACTTAAAAAAAATTTAAACATACATATTTAAAAAAAAAGCAGAGACCCACCAAGCTACTATATGTGTCTAGTCAGTAGAGTTCTTTTTGCATACATTTTTTATTGTTTTAAACCATTTTAACCTAATATACACACAAAAAAGAGAGAAAAATTATGAATATAAACTATTTTACAATTTTCATAAAATAAACTTTTGATCACTTACCCATTCCTTTATTTTGCCTTTGTTCCATATTTTATTTTGACCACTCACATCCGTCGGCAACAAATTAAAAATATTCGGAACGAATTATTGCAGTGATCGACTCCCATATTTATTGTTAATTCTTGGGACGCTCAAACCTTCGTTGCGTGTAAATTGTGTCAATACAATTACGCGGTGAATACGTATTTATCTCCCATAAAAGGTTATTAGATAAACAGTTACAATAGTCAATTAAAGAAGTCATTTGCAAGCAAATGAACCAAACGTAGTCATGAATATGTACCGTAATCGCAGAAGTTCTCTCGAATATCCGCGAGAATGCAACAATAGTGCCTATTAGAACTTTATCAATTATAAGCGAAGAGAAAAATTGAAAACTGAATTAAGGGAAATTGCTTTCTGAAGATCGTTCCACGAGTTTCCACAATTCCACGGAATGGTACTGTTCAACTCTAACTCGGCTTCAGAAAAGATTAAGAGTTTTAACAAAATGTGTTTTCTTAGTAAAGCGATAATTTTTATTGTGTTTCGCGAAAAGCGAGACAGCAAAATGAGAATTTCCTACAGCCAAATGAAATATTACATTTCGATTTTAATCGCTTTTGTTTTTATCGATCAAACTTATATTTTGATTCATACTGATTTTTATGCATGTAGATCGATGATACTTTTTTTGTATATATCTACAGAAGGGTAATTAATTATGAGTATTTCAATGTTTTAGAATTTAGTATATTAACCCCGATGATGACAAGGTTCTTGTCGAAACCGGTTGGATAAAGTGTACTAATAAAAAAGTGGTTAAAACAAAGTTGTTTTATTTTATAAATTTTTCAAAATGTGCCACGAAGTATCTGCGAAAAACATTCAAGAAATAAATTTTGTTTTCGTGTGTTACGTATTTTATTTTATTTTTAGATATATATGTTATCGGAAATTTTTAATTTTGAAATCGTACTTCAATTCTTTAATAATCCTATCGGTTTTCAGCAAAATATAAATTTGAGAAAGGTAATTAATGGAAAAAATCGCCACAACTGTAGAAAAGTAGTTTCAAATTTAAAAAAGTTGCAAAAGGAAGAAGATGAAAGAGTGAGAACAAACAGGACGAATAATACATAACGTACTATCCAATTTCTTTGATCAATATTTATTTGTCATCAAATCCGATACATAAATCATATTTGACATTTCTCCAGCGGCATAAGAGTGCCAAATTTCACTCTGAGCTAACTTTTCTTCCCGATTTCCCTTGTTGGAATACATCAACTCGGCTTTAGTTCACATCATGTGTAGACGCTTTTCAATAAAGCAAACGTGGATCAGTAAATTCGATACATAAACATTTCACGGTGCGATGTACTAGACATTTCACCGTACGAATACGCCTTGAGGCTTCGCTACTCGCTCGTGACCGAACTTTACCGAAGTAGGCCGAAGTTGCCTCGGAACATCTGCGGTCACGTAGATACGCGATACTACGGGGATAGCCACATAATATTATATTGCCCCTTTATTTTTTACAGTTCTCGTACTCCACGTGAATTCGAAAACAATACTACGTACATCGATATTCAATATCCACTGATATTAAAAAATGGAAAGAAAATATTAGTATTTAATTTATATTTGAGACACTAACTTTGTGATTTTACATTTTATAATTAAAATGCAACAATGTTTTAAAATCACTTTAAGTGTATTGATTTTGAAACAAAGTTACATTTAAATTATAAAATATTTATACATTTTGGTAACTAAACGTTTTTAAAATTAAAATAAACCCCAATCCGCACTCCAATGATGCAAAGGGCACTGCGTCATATAAACGCAGTGTTATCTTGATCGTTTACACATTAAGGAAAGGTGATCAGCCCTCCGCTTCAGGTACCAGTCCAGGGTAATAATATTGAATAAATATTACAGTGAAAAAATCACTAATATTTATTTTACTCCCCTTGGGAATCGAACCCGGGACCTTCAGAACGGTAGCCGAGCGTGCTGACCATTACACTACGGAGGCGGACAAAAACTAAACGTAGATAAAAAAAATAACCATCACTCTGTCTTTGCAAAATTTCTTCACCTCTTTCACATTCATGCTTCTCCTCATCCATACATTTCAACCTAACGTTTTTGACATACCTGATTATGCCAAGTTTTACTCGGTCATCCTCAGCTCCTTTTCCAAATTCATTTTCCAAATGCATTTTGACTGCATTCAGTCTAATTTCATCCTTCTTTTGCCAACTCCATGCTTCATTTTCATACAAAAGAGTTGGAACCAGGACTCGCGTACTGCCATCTCAACGTAGATGACAAAAAGTACATATATAATGTCAAATAAAAAATCTGGGTATTAATAGGACTTATGACCTGTCATAGCCTGGTTATGTGATCACTTAAGGTACGTAAGCCCTTAATGCCCAGACTTCAAAAGATGATGAAAAGTCAAAAATGTAAAGTAGAACACTGAACAACTGTGATTTCATTAAATGATACAGTTTTTAACAACCTTATCAATCGAACATATGTAGTATGGAGTTAAATAAATAAATAAAAATTCAATGCTGTAAACATTTTTTTCGTTTTCAAAAATATAAACATATTTCATGATAGGGATTGTATTTAAATATTACAACGACATTAATATACCAATATTGATAATTTAATAATGATGGTTGGAGAAAACGAAGGAGACGTTAGTCACGCTCAAATTATATTATAAAAGACATGATTCTTTTAAGCAAAATGACAATAATGCAAAAGTTATTTATTCTTCTATCACGAAATATCTCAGAACCAAGCATTCAATAAATTTTGAATTAAAAATTTAATGAAATTTCATCACATTTAAGTTGTGTACTAACATTTCTTGGTGAAACTGCATTTTATATAATAAAACAATAAAATAGTTTTATTTTATTTGATCTGTCATCGGATTTTATCGTTGTCAACATTGTCAGACTGGGAGGTTAGATAACATTCTCTATTATGTATACAAGGTAGGGGTTAAAAACTGATTGATTTTACACATTATTTTAAGAAAATCAAACTTAATTTAGTTAATTTAAGTGGTTTAATTTAAAAATAATTACATTTAAGTTGTGGTAAGGGTTTAAAGTATGATTTTATTCTAGAAATGGATTTTCGTATATAAATTACAAATAAAGTCAATTGAAACTCGGTCACTGATCAAATCAAATAAATGCAGAAAAAAAATAAAGTTGTTATTTTTTAAATTGAAAATGTTTTTTTGTTGTTGATAATGTATTGTTTATACCATATGAACCTTTTACACAGATTTATTTTTTATTTTTTATTTTTATTTATTTATTGGAAAACCAACTGAATATTCACAAAAATAACAAAACTTCATAAAATTTAAAAAGAGAAAATTCCAACGAAAGGTTAACACTTAATTAATCTAAAAATGAAAAAAAACAGTCATGTACATTAAAGTATAACTATATAATAAACTTTCATGAAAAGTTTTTATCAAATAATAGAAAATTTCTTTATTACTCAATTAGACATTAACAATCTTTCTCTTAAACGTATAAAAAAAAACATTATTGATGTCTATTTCACTAAGTATTACATTGTACATATCGCAGGCTCGATTTAAAAATAAATTTTGGTAGAACTCGGTGTACATTTCAGGGATTTTAAATAAAGTTTTGTTTCTAGTCTGTGCTCCCGGGACTCTAAAATTGAAAAGTGATAAAAGGTCTGGGCAATCTACAAAATTATTTTAATTTATACTCTTATCAGTTATTCCGTATCTAATGTACGATCTGATTAATTATCATTTAGAATGATACGGTGGTTCTAAAAATCATCATATAAAACATTTTTATATGGAAATTTACTCTCGATAAAAAATATAGTAATTATAGCAATATATTTTTTCTTCCAGGTACATACTTCATCTTGTACGATTTCATCGACTACTTTGAAAAAGATGGACCAAGCTTTCTGCAGAGGGATAAATTTTTGGATATTGTTGACACAATTTTCAAAAACATGTCGAGGCTAAGGAGGGATGCTATAGTTTTCCAGGTATATTTTCTATTTAAATATATTTTTATAAATCATTTAAATCCTAAATTCAATATAATTATTTAAAATTATTCACAAAAAAAATACTACGTTATAAGTATTCTAGGTAAAGGAGATAAAAAAAACTTATTGCACAATATCAAAGCATATTATATATATGAAGCATAGAAATGGAGTTGAACCTAGAGTGTTCGTCAGCATAGATCAACTATTAGTATGGAAGTCATAATGATATATGAAATTTCATTATTTTTATAATTAATTTAGTTGTACAAAATGATATTTCATGGTAAAATCATTTATAATTTTTTAAAAAGAATAAGTATTTTTTGAGATCTTATTTCAGTGCGAGATAGATTACTATGAGTACTAAATATATGTATATCTGATTATGTTTTTATCATTATTAGAGATTTCATTAAAGTTTTTAAAATTTCCATAATTTAATATTTTGATTTCAAAAAATAGATTTCTTATTGTATGTTATGCTTTCTTGTTTAATCCGACTAACTATTTGTAATTTTGGTCGAACGTCCTGAGTAATTTTGTTGCAGAAAGAAACAAATTATTTTACTAGTTTGATATTTTTACTATCTAGTCATCTAGTGCAATGTTTATATTTTTCTCAATATTATTCATATTTTAAGGTGAGTAGTTATATAGAGTAGTTATATAGAGTCGTTATAGAGTAGTTATATAGAGTCCGCATCCGTAGTGTAATGGTCAGCACGCTCGGCTACCGTTCTGGAGGTCCCGGGTTCGATTCCCAGGGGGGGTCAAATAAATATAAGTGATTTTTTCACTGTAATATTTACTCAATATTACCCTGGACTGGTACCTGAAGCGGAGGGCTGATCACCTTTCCTTCATGTGTAAACGATCAAGATAACTCTGCGATTATATTACGCAGAGCCCTATGCACCATTGGTGTGCGGATAAGGGTTTTATATTTTATATAGTTATATACTAATATTACGAACACTTTTGTAAAAATTGAAATAAGAAACGATGTTTATCCTTAATTTCTCTCTTCTTACGGCCATATACTTAATTTTTTCTTTGATTATTGTCATTTTGTTGTCAATAAACCTACTTAACCCTTCATTAAGTTTATTTTCAGTGTCTGCTATAACGCTCACTCCTTTCAAGAACGTCATAAATCCAAAATCGTCAATTTTCAGTTTTGCATGTTTTCGGAATGCCCAGAAAATGTACTATATCCCAGCAAAAAAGGCATGTTTTTAACTCAATATTTACCCGCTACAGGGCAGAAATTGTTGTTTTTGCATTTCGAAAAAAAGGTTTTGTTTAATAATTTTTTTAAATATACTAAATATTTTACAAATGGAAAAAAAACCTCCAGGTTTTACCTAAAAAGATGTGCTGTAAAGTAAAAAGTTCAATAAAAGGCTTGACATTTATTTTTAATTTTTTGTATTATATTTTTAAACTTTAAAAACGTTCTCCTGAAAAATCAAGTTTTTTGATTTATAACATTCTTGAAAGGAGTGAGTGCTTTGAGTTATAAAGGTCAGATTGTTAATACCCAAATGTCCTTTTACAAGTTTTTCGATTATTCTGCCTTGACTTACTTTATAACAGATCTTTATAATGTGGAATATACCAATCTTAAATTTAAAAACCTTTGTTGTATTAAAAATTTGCCAAAAGATTATTTCGTTACATGTTATTTCGTCATTTTCAATAATTGGATTTTCCATTGTATCTAATAAGCAATCTCGAATTCAAAGAAAAACTATGTCAAAGAACTTTTAACTTTATATTGAATTTGAGTATATATATTTTTCTTTATGAAAAAGTACTTTCGAGGCTCATTGAAAAATAAGAATACAATTATAATATCTCAGTGAACATTCAGATGTTTAGTAAAAAAAACCGTTTGTTCGGATTCGCACGAGTAAAATTAAAAAAACATTTTATAAAAAAAAAAACATCAAAAGTTTTAAATCATCTGATTAAAAAAAGTTATATGTACAAAATATTAGAGAGATCATGCGGAATACGTACCTTGTGAAAAAAAATATATCGGAAGGATGATACTATGAAAATCTAGTGTGATAATAGTATCTACCGTTAAAACCAGTGGCTCTCAAAGTAATTCTTCCAGTGAGTGCCTTCTTATGTCAAATACTAGTTTATGAAATATATTGGTATCTTCAAAATATTGACAGAAAAAAACATTTTAATACTTGTAGTATATTACTTATTGAAATCATCTATTTCATTTTAAAGCTACATTCGAAATTATGATAATGGATCTTTATTATTTTCTTCTTCTTACTATCATCCACACCCAACGATGCATAGGCCATTAACTCGTAAATAAGCAGCGTTATTTTAATCGTTTAATACATCAATGAACGGTGATCAGCCTTGCGCTTCAGGTATCAGACAAGGGTTACATCTAAAAATAACGCCAGAGTAAAAAACCGTGTTTTTTTACACTCTGAGAATCGAACCCGTTATCCAGCACGTTAGCTTAACACACTGATCACTAAATTATGGAGGTGGACGAAAAGATTATTTTACTTTTAATTTTTTATTTTACTTTTTAAACCTTCCGAACATCCATACAAATGTATATTTTAAGTGACAAGTTAAATTCTATACTTTTGTTTTTATTTATTTTTTGTTTTATGTTAGTATTTTGTATTTTTTGTATTTTATATTAACTTTTATTCTAGTTCAACTTCTTATAATATCTTATGTAGTCTTGCCAGTGCCTTTTACTATGACTTGAATTATATTGTATACCCACACACAGGCCATACCTTTGTGGGATATTTTTTGTTTATATGTATATTTTATAAAAAAAAATTGTATTTGTATTTATGTGATGTTGCATAATGCAAAAGAATTAAAAAAAGAAAGCAATGATTCGAACAACCTCAAAGTATTTTTGACACTTTTTTTCAATTATTTGCTTGAAAATTGTTTCAGTATACAGACTGGGAGGAGATATCCGATGGTTACCTTAACCAGAAGATGATTGCTGACGTTGTGGGAGACTACTTTTTCATCTGCCCAACAAACCACTTTGCAGAAGTCATGTCCAAGGCTGGATTAAGGGTGTACTACTACTTCTTCACCCACGTAAGTAAAAAAAAAAAAAATAACATTGTAAATGGATTTATTAAAATGTTTGATTCATTTCTGTTCTTGTATATAATATTGACCAACTTTAGTAATATTTTGAATTTAGGGTTTTATTCAAGAACAATCATTCATAGGTATATGTAAAATGTATAAAGTGACTGACACTGTTCAAATGCGATTATATTTTTACAAGTTCTCGTAAATACATATTTCGGTTGCTATAAATTTTGTTTTAAAAAAATATTTTTCGTAACAGTTTTAGAGCTACATTTTAAGTGAAAAATAATTTAGTTTTGTTATTAAAATCCTGCGTTTTCAAGGAATTCCTTAAAGTATCAACTTCTTAAATTACTGTTTTTTAAATGTTTTAAAAGTGCCTTCTACGACTATGCAAACATTAGGGACCAAATCAAAATGTGTCAAATGCGACAAATTCGACTAGGAAAACTGAAGTTGCACTTAAATAAAAATTATCTTTTGCCTTGAATTTTATTAATCAATTTTCTAATTAAAAAAAAAACTATGTATCATATAATATCATGGCGAAGCACCTTGCAGTAGTATTTCACGAAAATGGCGCTATACAAATAACCGAAAATATTTTTTGTTAAATATGAACTTTCTTAAACAATTTTGATAGCACTTTATTCTTATGACTCAAACACGTCTTTATTAAGTGAGAATGGATATAATTCATAATGAAATATTTATTAAAATATTTTAATTATTTCAAGTCTTTGACTAATATGAGTCCAGCAAATAGAGTATTTTTCATGAATTTTGGGACAACTGTATGTACATATTTACACAAAATATTTTTTTTTGTAGAATCTTCACACATTATATATATTTATTTAATACATGAAATATCTACGTAAACATGTTTTTCTTACAATTTTTCACTCAGTTAAAAATATTTTCAATATATTCTTCTTTAGCCGTGTCTTAAATATATGTAGGCCTCTTCTGTAATCATCCATTTTTTAACAGTCTGTTCCTGCTTGCAGTCAGTTTTAACCCCCCACAGAAGCTTAATCCTCGAACTATATCTTTTGAGGTCTTCCGACGCATTTTTTTTATTATTTTAAGCAATTTAAACGATCCACAAATAAATTTTGCAGTTTGTTCCTAACCCGAGATGGACTGTTTTTTGCTTATTTTTGTGTCTTAGTTGTAAAAGTCGAACAAAAGGTATAATTTCCTCCCAATTGTCGCTCAATTCGTTTGGCAACATTTATTGACAGTGAATAATGAAATAACACCCTTAGAAGTTTGCCTTCAGATCGTACATTGACATTAAACTCTCAAGATAGGACTGCGAGAAAATAAATATGTTTTCAGACAAAAGACACCCAGGAAACTTAATCTTTCTCTAAAAATAGATTTGCCTCACGGTTTTATTTCAAGCTTTCTTGAATTAATCGATCGCTTCTTGATTTTCATAAACACGAAATATTAAGTTTAGTGAATAAAGTTAAATAATGACGTAATATAAAATCAATTCGTCATTTTGATTATAAAGTGTTGTACTGAATTCTTATTATTGAAATATCTTGGTAAAAGTATTATAATTTATGAATTTGGTTACATTTTAAACTAGGATTAATTATTTATTTTATTTTTATTATATATCTTTATTCTAACCCCTGAGGTGAAGTGTGCAAGCCTTGAATGATTATATGATATATTTTAGGTGACGTGGACATGTGGAGCTAATGGATAATGAGAGAATGACTAAGAAAATATATTTGGCAAATGTGATCGGGAAAAAGACTTGGCATGATCAGATCAATCAGAACCATAAATATGGTGGTCTCAATAGTCTGCTTATTTTACTATATATATATATATATATATATATATATATATATATATATATATATATATATATATATATATATATATATATATTTATATATATATACATATATATATATATATATATATATATATATATATATATATATATATATATATATATATATATATATATATATATATATATATATATATATATATAATAGATTTATACTTCAAACAAAAGTTGTTCAAACATTTAAGTTCGTACTATTTACTAGGCTTTTGGGTCAAATAAATTACAAGCCTACTTTGGCGATTATTAATAATATACGTCCAAAGTCGTAAACGTGACATATTTCGGGTGAATAAATAAAAACCAGAAGTTTATAGCGTCTCGGTGCGTACGTGTAACGTTGTCCCCTAAACTGGATGCCACTTAGGGATTCTGGAGCTGAGATATCACCAAGGATGGTGTAGTATATTACAAGATAAGAGTGGAGATATGGTAAATTCCTCCAGATCTGATCTGGCCTACCCTTTGAGACTTGCGGGCTAACGTTTCATCACGAGGAAGCTGTATATTCACATTAGAGAAATTATTTATGTTCCCTCGACAGCATGTGCTGAGCTCAAATATTCTCTAGTCACAGATACCACGCTTCTGAATGCTCTTTCTTTATGAATAATGTATTTTAAACAATTTTCCCGGACATATATATTCAAATTACATCGTACATCCGATTCCTTGGTAGATACTGAGTTTTTTCAACTATTTCTGGAAGGAGTATATACGATTGGATTTTTAATGTATTCTTCACTGGGATATCCTGTGCCGATTTAAAAAAAGTATGAACTTCAACTTCCTATATCTTGTACCTTAGCAAAGTGCATGCAAAAACGTGTTTTTTTACGAATTGGTATAAATCCAAATAAATTTATCCTTTTGCGACATCATCTCACACATTCGGCCTTTAAGCAGTTATGCGTTTGAGATATGTATAAAGCCAAAGTTGTGGTTATGGTCCTGTTGTTAGTTTTGCGGACTTATGAGTTTCTGGGTTCGAACTCACTCTACCACATTTTGATACTTTGATATTTTTAATAATGAGCCGCTTAGGCTCACAGAATTAGGATGAAATTGGAATCCTGGTTCACAAATATGGCTTTTCCATTTGGTGAATGTTTTTATGTTGACATTATACCTTTTTGTGAATAAAATATCAGATAAAATCAAAAGATTGGTAAAAAATTTGTTTTCAGTCATTTCCTCGCATGTGAAATAAATAACAAAAAAATGAAAACTGTTGTTGTCAATAATAGGTAGAATGGTAAATGCTACACATAGTGATCACTTAACCAGCCTATCACGGATCGTAAGCCCTTAAATACCCAGACATCCATATTCTTGCTTATCTATATTGAGATGTCCTAATCAAAATGATTTGAGTATAAATTTAATATTTAATTCCTTCGAGTTATATTCCTTTTCACATTGTTAATTAAATAAAAACAACTCATTCCATTTAATCAAATATTTTTTCTTATCTTTTTTATATAGTCAATATCGGGTTCACACTAAACGGTATTATCAAAGCAATAAAGAGAGGGAGAGAGATTTTTTAAGGTTGTTTCTAAAATTTCCTTTTTTCAATATAAAATGTTTATATTAATAAGATCAACTTTAATAAGCTTTCTAACGTATATTGTTTGCTGAAGCACCTTCCTAATTGTGTTTTGAATTGGAAGCTATGACTTTAAGAAGTCAAAGAATAATAACGATATTTACAAAGAAAATGCTACAATCTTCTCAAAGGAGAAACACAGATAAGTCAATTGAAAGAAAATCAGATTCGTATTTCATTATTAAAATCACGTGTCCCTTTTTATTATTTTAAAAACCATTAGATATTTCAATGAATCACTCCGCTTAAAATCCCTTTTTGTGATTTAAGTATTTAAGCAATAAAAAAATGTATTTGAGTAATCAAAACTCTTAAATATCCCTAATTCTTATTGCACGTTTTTCGATGCATTCCGCATCAGGTTCAAACACAGTATCAGTGTTTGAAAATGATTTGGATTTTAATGAAAGACGTGTTTTTAAGAAAAAGTGGTATATATCAAGTGTAATGAAAATTAGAATGGGTAGGTATTAATAACCACAGAGTAACAGCCGAATCAAATAAATAAATAATTTAAACTAATTAGGACACACACCTCTGTATCTTAATTCAGATTTCACCGTACTATGTAGGTAAATGCTTTGTTTTGTTTGTTGTTGTTGTTTTATTGTTTTCTTGTTTTCTTTAGCAACCATCCGAAATTCTTATTGTTTCTATTATTAAAATATCGACACTCAAGGAATACATTTATTGTATATTGATTTGATTTATTTTCAGTGAACAATTTATCAAATAACCCTTTTTATTATTTTCGTTATAGTAAAAAATAAGTATATTCATATGCTTACACTTTGAAATAAATAAATTGTTTTCTTTTTTATACAAATGAAGTTCTTTACAGACTTTTACCTCAAATTAGAGGTCAAATAGAAATTGTAATTAACTATACCTCATTTTAAATATAAACTATACTTGGTGAATGCCTATCGATTTCAAGTAATATTTCAATTTAAAATAAGTAAACACCATAAATACTATAAAGTAATAAATAACAGAAAATGAGTGCAATAAATTGAACGATATAACTCTTATTCGGTTAAGGTAAAAAATGTTTTTTTGAAATATTTTTTACCTTAACCGATATATATATATATATATATATATATATATATATATATATATATATATATATTTATATATATATATATATATATATATATATATATATATATATATATATATATATATATATATATATATATATATATATATATATATATATATATATATATATATATATAAATATATATATATTTATAAATATATATATATATATATATATATATATATATATATATATATATATATATATATATATATATATATATATATATAAATATATTATATATATATATATATATATATATATATATATATATATATATATATTTATATATATAAATATATATATATATATATATATATATATATATATATATATATATATATATATATATATATATATATATATATATATATATATATATATTATATATATATATATATATATATATATATTATATATATATATATATATATATATATATATATATATATATATATATATATATATATATATATATATATATATATATATATATATATATATATATATATATATATATATATATATATAAATATATATATAATGAAAAATTGTTTCAAATGTCAAAATGCTCATTTTTATTATTTATTGATTCGGCATTGACTTTGTGGAATGACATGATTATTCAATTAAAATTAAACACTTGACTATACCACTTTAATGAGTTTTATTTATATTTACGACTAGTTTCGAAAACGACAGATGTTTATATATATATATATATATATATATATATATATATATATATATATATATATATATATATATATATATATATATATATAAATATATATATATTTATAAATATATATATATATATATATATATATATATATATATATATATATATATATATATATATATATATATATATATATATATATATATATATATATATTTATATATATATATATATATATATATATATATATATATATATATATATATATATATATATATATATATATATATATATATATATATATATTATATATATATATATATATATATATATATATATTATATATATATATATATATATATATATATATATATATATATATATATATATTATATATATATATATATATATATATATATATATATATATATATATATATATATATATATATATATATATATATATATATATATATATATATATATATATATATATAATATATATATATATATATATATATATATATATTATATATATATATATATATATATATATATATATATATATATATATATAT